>NW_004567106.1:6161589-6191308 GCF_000260355.1 Condylura cristata | reverse complement strand
CAAAAACACTCAATTTTTTATGTTTGAAAACATGTTCTTATACCACATGTTCTTTCTAGGTAATATTATTCATAATCATGTATTCAATTATACACACACACTGTATCCTAAAGATTTTCAAATCTTTACATCCGATATATAGTCTCCTGTAATGTGTTTCCCTTTACTTAGCTGTATGCCACTTGTATTTACATAGTTTCCTTAAGACCTATATATTGGCCTTACAACTGTCACAAATGTTAACACATTAACTCAAAATGCATCATATGCCTAATGTTGCATGCAAAAAATACAAAACTTCTAATAGTTAATGTAGGAAAAAATTTAGATGGTCATAGGAAAGGCAATGAGTTGTACATATTTGTGGCAAAATGGACAAATGTAAAATTTACCATTTTTATTTTAATTTATTATTTTGGATGATTTGTTATTGATTTGCAAGACTACATAAATTTTGGGGAGGCATCTTCACCTCTATCTGAAAAGAAACCTCACATTAGCTATCACTTAAGTTCTAATATTCTTCCTACTATCAGGTTGATGTTCTCTCCCCGTCTGCCCTCTTCTCTGTAACCACTGTATTTTTAAAATGAATCTCAGTGAATGATTTTATTGGTATTCATTAGGATTTTGATTATTGATATTCCACATATAAAAAGGTCAATCATATCTTTTACTTTCATTTAGCATAATCACCTCAAGTTCTACCCATGTTGCCCCAAAAGGCACAATTTCTTCTTTTTAATAACTTAGTATTCCCTTGAATATATTTATGCCAACTTTTTTATCCAGTCCTCTATTGGTAGGATTTAGTTTGTTTCCATATTTTAACTATTGTGAATAAGGCTAGTATGGACAAGCCTTAAGGGTGCAGAAATCTTTTCAAATTAGTGTTGTCATATTCTTGGGATAAATACCTGGGAAAACTATTGCTGGGCTACCTGGTACTATTAGAAATGTACTGGTTAAGGCACAGTACTAAGAAGCAATCAGCAGCCAGTGACCCACATGGCTTGGCAAACCTCTCCTGTCTTGCCTGCTACTCCACTCAGCAGTGTATTTCATCAGTCTGCCTGTTCTGTACCCCACTTTGTCTCTGGTGAATCCTCTCACCTCCCATACCTCTGGTCTGTACCCGTTCTTGTATGCATAAACATATAAATCTTTAAAAAATGTACAGTTTATTGGCATAAGTGAATTCACATTATTGTGCTGGAAATGAGCCTTTAAATATAACATCATAAACAGTATCCAGAGGAGATAAAATCAAAATGTTAGATTTTATAAAACTTAGAAAACTGGTCTGATGAAGACAGTGTTACTAAGGAAAAAAAAAAACAGAAAAGACAGATTTTAGACTGGGAGAAAATATTTGCAACATAAAAATAAAAGATACCTATCCAAAATAAATGAATACTTCTTAAATTATTCATACCACAAAAACAAGTAACCCAAATACAAAGTGAGCAAAATATCTGAATATATTTTTGAAGATTTATAGTTGATAAGTAAGTATATGAAAAGATGCTCAACAACATATATCATTAGAGAACCACCAAATAAAATGAAACACCACTACACACCTATTCAAATGGTTATAATCCAGAACAACAGAAAGGCTCATTTATTGTTTATGGGAATGCTTAATGGCATGGCCACATTAAAAGATAGTTCATAATTGGGCCCTCCCTGGTGGCGCAGCGGGTTGAAGCACAGCACTAAGAAGCTAAAGCCACCTCAGCATGAGTTCGATCCTAGCCCCAGAGATGACCGCATGGCGTGGCAGACCTCTCCTGACTCGACCACTG
The DNA here is from genome assembly GCF_000260355.1 of Condylura cristata. Classification (NCBI taxonomy): domain Eukaryota; kingdom Metazoa; phylum Chordata; class Mammalia; order Eulipotyphla; family Talpidae; genus Condylura; species Condylura cristata. The sequence goes on along the minus strand of NW_004567106.1, from coordinate 6,189,500 downwards.
CTCCCCTTATCAGTGTACTTCATCAGTCGGCCTGTTCTGCTCCCCACTCTCTCTCTGGTGAATCGTCTCACTGCCCCTGCACCTCTGGCCTGTACCCCAGCTCTGTATGCATAAATAAATAAATCTAAAAAAAATAGTTTGTAATTTCTGACAAAGCTAAATATATTCTTACCACATGATTCCAAAATCACACCTACCTCTTAGTATTTAGCAAATGAGATGAAAATGTATGTTCACACAAAAGACTGCATATGGATGGTTGTGCCAATTTTATTCACAATTGCCAAAATTTGGAAGAAACCATATATCCTTCAGTAGGCAAATAGATCAACTTTGTTATAACCACAGACATGTTATTCATGAATAGAAAAATAGAGTGATCAAACCACAGAAAGACTTGGAGAAACCTTAAAAATATGTTGCTAAATCAAAAAAGGTATTTAAAAAGACAATATACTATATGATTTCAACTATATGGAAAAAGAAAAAAAAAACTACAGAAAGATTAAAAAGATCAGTAGTTAGTCAGTGAGGTATAAGGATGAAGCTGAGACACAAGGTATATGTGGACAGGAAAACTCTTCTGTATGCCATTGTCACAGTGGGTGCAACCCTTTGCTGCATGTCCTATTGACTGCAACACAAAGAGTGAATTCTAGTGTAAACTATGGACTATAGTTAATAACTGTATCAATTTTGGTTAGATTCTGTAACAAGTGTACACTACTAATGCAAGATGTTTATAATGGGGGAAATTGGGCTGGCAGCCGAGGGGTTTTTGAAGCTCTCAGTAATTTCTGCTTAATTTTTTAAAAATATTTAGTTATGCATACAGAAACTGGGACACAGGCCAGAGGTGTGAGGGGTGAGAAGACTGGCCAGAGGCAGAGTAGGGAGCAAAACAGGCAGATGTACTGCTGAGGGGAACAGCAGGGTGGTCAGGAGTGGTCTGTCATACCATGTGGGTCACCTCCCTGGTTGGGAATCAAACTCATGCTGCAGTGGCTGCAGAAAGCTTTGTAACACTGTGCTTTAACCAGTTGCTCCACCTGGGAGGGCCTAATTTCTGCTCAATTTTTATATAAATCTACAACTACTCTACATACAATATCCACTGATTAAAACAAACAAATTAATGAACTACTGAGCTACCCCTTAAATCTGCTGCCTTAATTTTTATTCATGTTGGCACTCCATTTGTCCAGACACACATTGCAGTCACCTGTGTCTGTAATAGCCCTCCACCTTGTTGTTTATCCAACTTAAATACATTCTCCACATTGTCTCCAAAGTGTTCATTTCTAAATTAAAAATCTATTATGGGGCTTCTCTGCTTCAAATCATATATGATCTACCCACCAGTCATTGTGTTAAGCATGTAGTTTTCATATCATCTGCAGAAGTGCTCTAATTATAGTTTTGTGAATACACTAACTTGTAAGACAGTGCTGTGCTAATTTACTTGCTTGGGACATTCCCAACTGAAATACGCACCTGTATCACACTTCTCACTTCCCAAATACCTTTTTCCCCTAAAACATTAGCTTATCTCTGTGCTTTTCAGATGCATTTTATGTTTTAAACTCTGATTTTCGGCCCTTCCTGGTGGCACAAAGCACTGCACTAAGAAGCTTAAGTCACCTCCACATGAGTTTGATTCCTGCCTGCCCTGGAGGTAACCACATGGCCTGGCAGACCTCTCCTGACCCGCCCGCTGCTCACCTCAGCAGTGTACTTCATGATCTGCCTGTTCTGCTCCCCACTCTGTCCCTGGTGAATCCTCTCACCCTCCACATCTCTGGCCTGTACCCTAGTTCTGAATAAATAAATAAATCTTTAAAAAATAAATAAATAAACTCTGATTTTCTTATCTGCTTGCCACGCTGGATTGGTGTGATCTATAAGGACAAATCCTATTGATTTTGTCTTTTTTTTTTCCAGTTGCAAATTTATCTTTGTACTCCTAGGACCCAGAACAGAATTTGACTCAGACAGGCATAAAATACATTTAATCTCAACATATAGATTAAATATATGACATATGTGACCAAAGATTTATGCAGTGGTATGGCAAATAAAATTCCTTTTAGGGGGAAAAGGGTAAAATAGTACCTTTTATCCATAAAATAAGAAAGCACACAATAAAACAATGATAAAAGAAAATTTCAGGTGTGCTAGTTACTTTTGAAAGAGAGAATAAAATGATTAAAGATGTGTTTAAAGATAAGTTAGGTATTAGAGTACCTAAGTAAATAAGAATGAAATATATGTGATAGGAAAGTAATTCTCTTAGTGTACCAATAACGCAAAATGTTGTAAGAGTCTGTGGAAGGGAAGTGAAGATGAAAATGAAAACAGAAGACAAAAGACTGATATAAGTCATGGTTCCCAGTGACTGAGTGGAGGGACTGTGGAATGGTCTAGATTCTGCTAGGGAGAGCAACAAATCCAAATGGACAGTGGACAACTTGAGAAGCACTTGTAGAGAAAGCTATTCCTGTTAGAGAAAGAAATAGCTTTAAGATTATCATGATACAAAATTGTATATAAAGCTAGGATATTTGGGCTACTTTAACAATGCTTAAAATAGGCAGTTCTTCACAGCATTCTCATTTCAATGTGCTGGTATAACAAATAGTAAAATATATCACTGGCATCATGTTTTTATTTAAAATAGGCAGGTAAATTAAACAGAATCATGTTGTCAAATTATTTTTAGTGATCCAAGTATTCACCCTGTAATTACATCTAATGCATGATTTATTTCAGATCTGTTAGTAGATTAAAATACTTTTCTTTTTCATTGATGTTCTCTTACTAATTATACCCAAATATTATTTACTTCATGCTTATGAATAGACATAACTATTGTACTTTTTTTTTTCTCCAATACTAATGACACAACCATACAGGAAAGCTTTCACATATTAAATACACCTGTGGTTTAAACCTAGCATTTCATGTACTATTTTTCTACTCTCCCTCCAGTATTTCAACCAATGTTTCTTTATTGACTTCATTAAGCAATATTTTCCATAGGTTATTCTTCTGAACTCCTGCTCTTTTGTTAACCATTTTTTAATGAGGGCCTATTTCTTCATCTTCAGCTGTTTGTTTGTTTTCTCTCTCTCTTCCTATTTCTTTCTCAGCCTCTTGCAGTTCATCTCTAATACTACAGGAAAATTGTCTAAAAGCTCAGCATTGACCTAGCTCTTGCCATACCCAGTACAATCTGTCACCTTAACTTCCTGTGGCATCACACAGACTATTGAAAGCATCAGCTGCATTGTTACTAGATTCCCAAATAAGATGTTCATCTTTCCAGAGATGACCTATGAGACTCTCAAAGGAGTGAATCATTCTATACTAAACATTTCTAAATGTTTTAAGGTCCTTTTAAAGATACTGCTTCTTGAGATTTCCCTCCCATTTCATTGTATATGAAGATGGCCTTTTAACTCATGTTCCTCCTTCTGTAGAAGTCACTGACCCATCATTTTCAATCCTCTTCTCTCTGAGGAATCCCTCAAGTTCAAAATTAAAGTGTGTGTTCTTCTCCCCATGTATTACACACACACACACACACACACACACACACACACATATATAAATATACATCTTTCTTCATTTTGTGTTTTTTTTTCATCTCAGTTGCAATCCCCGTGGACTTCCCACCACCACTTCACCCATGTGCCATCACCATAGTCCTGCGTTCTCCTCCCGCCCCAGTTTTGATCCTGTTACCATCTCCACCCCCATAGTTTTGTTCATTTTTACTTTATTACAATTACTTTTTTCCATGTATTCTTATCTGAATTATAATCAATCCATTCTAGTTCTCAGGTGGGAAAAGAAGAAAAAAGAATACAACAGCAAATTAATTTCATAACAATATAACCAATACTAACTTTTAAAAGGGGAAAGGAAGAAAACAGCCAAACTCCATTAATCTTAAATTGTTTATGTTTATATTCTCTTTTTTTTTCAGAGAATACATAGAGCAAACCTTAATTATATTATTCATCATGTTTTTCAATTCAGATGCTCTATAAATGTCTTCTCTCCCTGCTAACTCAATCCTTTCTTTGACTTCTTCCCTCCCCTATATGACACTCCTGGGGGCATTAAGGTGTTATATTCTCTTCAAATTATCATCTCTAATCCCCTTCTCTCCAGCTCAAAGGGTCAAATATTTTGTTTCACAGCAAGAAAAAAGAAATTGCTGATTTTTGCCTAGGTGCAAGTATTCCCTAATCAATTTATAATACCTGTCTTTTAAATTGAGAATCTTAGAAATGTAGACTTTGTTCTTAGTTATGAAATACTTCCAAAGGCAATAGGTGTCCTACAGAACTGCTACTAAGGAAAAATCTTCAGATGAAACAGGAAGGCTATACAAAGCTAACCAACTTACACTTCACATATTATTCCATCATAGACATCTCAAGTATGCAAACTATTATAAATAATTAATGGAAGTGATTAATATAAATTTACATAAAAAGAGTACTAAATTTACTGTTCAATATATACACTTAATCAAATCATTGAACATTAAGAAAATAATTTTCAATTTAAATATCAAAAAGTGATTCTGAATATCAAAAACATTGCACTACTGAAATACATAACATTACAACATGAATTAAAAATAATCAGTGGTGTACTTATTTACTAATATTTAAAACTAGTAATTAATTACCATTTGAAATATGAATTCTTGATGAACTCACCGATTTTCTTTATTTCACTTTTATTTTAATAAATATGACTTTAACAGTATAGCTCCAACTCCCCATCTGTTCTTTTTCTGAGTTCTATTTGTACATTTAGATCTCCCGCTGAACATTTCTACCGAAATCCCTCTAGCTCCAAACCAAATTAATCATTTCACTCCCTTCAAAATCCTGGTGTCTGTGATATTACCTGTTTCTTGCAATTATATCACCTATACCCTGCTTGATAACCTGATATATATTCTATTCCCCTCTTCTAGCACTTTATCAACATTCAACTGGTCATATTTTCATCTTATAAAATACAACACTCAATTGTTCTTTACTCATGAATATCTCCTACCAACATCCCAGTCATGAACTTTTTAAATCCCCTGCCTGAATTGCTAAAGAAGTTTTTTTGACTGAGTCTTTCTACTTTCTAGCTCCTGCTGGTAGATGTAATGAATTCTCTCAAAATATGGCTTTTTCTAATGTCTCTACTAGTATTTAAAATAGTTTTTAATTGTATTATTAATTCTTCATTCAGAAGACTGAGGATCAAGAATCTCAATACTGAGTGGATCTACTTTTCTTATCTAAGACTACACTTTCTTTCACAGTGAACTCTGCTTCAAGCTAGCTTCCCAACCATACACATTCCTTTCCCCATCACAACCCCTAGTGTATGTTTAGTATATTTCTTAAGTTTCTTTTCTTTGTTTTTCCTTATTTTATTCCCATGGAAAAACTGATGATCACCTCTCTACCTTTTAAATGCTAAGCTGAGTGGTACAGAGCATATAGACAAGGGATATCTTGCTCAACCATCTGATTTAAAATACTGAAAACAGAGCACATAATACTAAAAATCACTAGTAATACTGATGTCTGAAGTATAAACATTACCAATATTTTAAATAAATATTTTTACATCTTTTTAAACATTTACTTATGCCTACAAGAACTAGGGTGTAGGCCAGAGGTTGGGGATGTGAAATGATTCACCAGAGAGAGAAGGAAGAAAAATAGCAGATCTCAAACACACTGCTGAGGGGAGCAGCAGCTGGGACAGGAGCGGTCTGCTGCACCATGTGGGTCAGCTCCCTGGTGGGGAATCGAACTCATGCAGCAGTGGCTGGTGATAGCCTGATAGTGCTGAGAATTAACCCTTGGGCCACCAGGGAGGGCCTAAGTAAATAATTTATATAATTATTGATGAATAAAAGCTTCATAGATTACCTCTTATAACCTGCATTTCATTTAGAAATGCTTTAATTTAATTCTCTACCATTATACTCAAATTGTGAACAGTGGTACAATATTCACATTGCATCTCTACAATTACATAAAATCAGTTAGTTTTGATTTTATATAAAAATTAGTAAAATTTTGTATACCTTTTTCTATTGTGGGTGTTCAACACTTCTTTTACCAATGTGAGTTAAACTTCTTCAGTCTTCAAAGTGGATATTATTTGATTATTATAAAAACTCTGATTTTATATTTTAAAAGGTAGTGGCTACTTATGTTCATCCTAAAACAAAACTAAATTTATCAATTAGAAAATAATATGTTGAGAGTTTTATATGTCTAGTAACATTGTCCTATTTGAAGATATATGGCAAAAAATGCAAAATTCATAATTTTGATGTCTACTTGAATGCCAACCTCGTCAAATTGACAGTAGGTATACCATGCAAATAACTCAAAGCTAAGTATGTCTGTTAGAGGTGCTGGTATAAATAATAAATACAGATTATTAAGTTTGCTGCAGTGGCTATGAAGGAATTAAATGCTTCTGAATCAGTTTGTGTGCCTTGCTTTTTTTTTATTCCATTAATGAATTCTGTTTGAAGAAAATGATTAAAACAGAAAAACATATTCATTTATTTCTGGAGATGAACTGATATGAATAACATTTTAAATTTTCTGATAGAATAAAGGTAAACTATCCAATAATATAAATCTGATATACAACATGCATAATCATATTTATGGCCATGAGCTACAGAAATAATCCCTGAAAGTATAGTTTTTCATATATATGATATATAATCTTGAAACTATTTAAATAGACCAGCTTCTCTTTGTCACTTTCCTAAAGGAAATCTGTTAACAAAACAACATGTATTTGAAACACTGGTTTAATTCATCATTAAATAATATGCATATATATATACATTATATATATGCAGATTATTAACCTCCACCCGGATTCAGCCTTCAGAATTTACCTCTTCTTTCAAAGGAATTGTGTCACCTAAAACTTGAAGATTGAAACCTTTTTGAGATGAAAAAGGCTAAAGATGTATTAGTACAACTGTCTGGATATCTGCACCAGAACTCCTTGTAGTTAATTCAGACTACACTTAGTATCAGGCAGTTTTTGTACCAGAATTTCTGCTGCTTTGCATCTCTGAGTCTGATCATTGTAATATGCCTAACACTTATAAAACAAGGAGTCTATTTTTATTCTCGACAGTGCTTTCTGGTGAGGTTATGTCTCAGCTCAAACCCTACTGAGTAGCACCAATGCAGCGATCTTTTAGCCAGAAAATCATGACATAACTTGGTTCTTAATTCTTGATTGTCATACCTACCTATGACAATCAAGACAACACTTCCATTTTAAGGACTTGATGTCCATAGTACCATCACCTGCCTAACCTAACCTGCCTGACCCTAACCTGCCAACTGCTCTTGTTTGTTACATCTGATACTTGGACCTTCTCTCAGGTTTAGAACTGGGTCTGTTTCCTAGTGAAAGCTGCTTCTAAGTCAGCAAGTGCAGTTCAAAGCATGCCCTTACAAATGTCACTGTATGTTATATTTTTTGATACATAATTTAATATTTTGGGGAAAATATCTGTTTTGAAATCTCTCCTCATCTTTTACATCCTCTTCTTTTTTCCCACTACAGTCTTTAGTTCATTTTGAAGAAATTATTCTAGGTTTAAATTCATGATATAGCAATACATCAGGTACTTCATATATCTTAGCTCCATGGACTCAACTTCTGGGATTTTCTCAAGGATAAATTGTCACAGCAAAAAAATGAACCTCTTGATTATTTTAAGTACAGCATCACACCTCATTATCCTTAAAGAGGTGTTGCATATGAGATATCAATATTCAAACATACACAATTGTACTGAACTGATGAATTGTAACTTTTAGTCAAGATTTCATTTTAGTTTGTTTAATTCATATCAAGTTAATTTTCAAAAAGAACTCATGATAGAATCACAACCACAGTCTAGTGCTTTGTTCTTAACACATGTCTAAACAAAATATTCAGTATTGAAAATATTTAAGTAAAAATACAGCCTGTTTATTCATAAACATCCCAGCCTCATATTGTCTCACCTGTTTCTGAATCTGATGATAGAATTAAGTCATCTCAATTGAGATAATGTGCCATCTACTTTACCATAAGAAAAAGTTGGTTAAATCTATTTATGAGCAAAGCTTTTCAGAGGGATTGGTTTATCAATGTTCATTATGACAAGGTATAATAATACAAAGCACAATGGTGTTTAAATAGGTATCTGAGCTAGCAAAAAATAAACACATTTCAAGTTATTTATCTTAGCATTCTACAGTGTAGAATCTTTGGTTTGTCTCCTTTGTCCCATTTTGTAAACAAAGGTAAAAGAGCTAAAAGATTTTGGATAGTATTAGGTATATGTCATGTAAAAAAGACATGGAGTGTAAAAAGTTGTACTGACAAACTTTACTCAAAGCCCTTCAATAGATATGTATCATTAGCAATGTTGAGCACCCTGTACCTCAGCTTCCTTGTTACTGAAATTACTGTAGTGCTTTCTCCTTCCTCAGAATTTATAAGGATTATATGACCATTAAGACTATGGATTCTGAAGGTAGACTACCGGGGCTGAAATGTAGACTTTGTTTCTTAAAATGCATGACCTTAGATTAGTTACTTAATTTCTCAGTCTCCCCCAATTCAACATTGAACTGCAATTTTTTTTTTCCATTTTCCTACCTCAAAGGATTTTATAAAGAACTACCCTAGAAAATAAGTATAAAGTACCTGGGTCAGTATCAACATTACTAGACAATATTTGTTAGTTTTATTTAGTGCATTATTAAATATTTCTGAATGTAGTTTTTAATTATTAAGTATATGTCAGGTCAGCGATATGATGAGGCAAGTATGACTTTATTAGTATAGATTAGTTTACTGGAATGTTTTATGAACAATTTATGCAAAAAGTGGGTGGTGCATTTATAGTAAAACAAACTAGATTTTCTGCAAGATTTATCATAAAATAAATTAGTTTGCATCTTTCTGGGACTGGTAACTCATGAAACCCCTTACATTAAGCATTTAGAAATATTTCTCTAATGATATAATCAGAAATCTGTATTGTGATTACTTTCACTGTTTTTGATAGGTATTCTATCTCTTTCACAGTATAAACCATTATTGTGTTTTCATTAATTTCTTGTTAGGTTTTATTTGAGTTGATAGCTTCTGTGATCTTCTATAATAACTTTCAAACCATATACTGATTGGAATGCTGATTCATTATTCTGTTTAACAGATAGCTTCCAGCTTGCTCCTTTGCTCCAAAATTATTTAATATTTATCTTCATTTTAGTTGATTGGGTGCCTCTTGGCACTCTCACTCAAACCCTCTTCTCCTTGAATCAGGTTTCATTGCCCTTCATTATTTTTTCTGCTTCCAATTCCAGTTTCATTTGCAGACTCAGAAATTTTGTTTCAATGCCTTCATCTAACTCATTTATGTATATTACAAACATTCATGCTGCCGAAAGTGAGCCGTGGCCCTAGTACAAGAAAATTCAGCCTTAGAGTGAAATGAGCCAGCAAGAGTCAAAAAAACAGAACATGTTCTCTGCTCTGAAGTAGCCATAACAATGCTCAAAGTGCTTTAAAGAAAACCAGGTAAGAATGAAGGGAGCAAGCAAGATGGCTCACCCAGAAATGCAGCTGCACGTTTTCCTATTAATTTCAGTTGGGAATTCAGCATGTACCTGAATACAACTTTTAGCCTGAGGCAATCTGTGAGGCTTTCAGAAAAGTTACTCTTGCAACTGAGATGAATTTCATGATAAGGAAAGATTAAGGGCAGGCAATGGTAATGATGAAATTTAGGGTGGGAATAATTCAACACTGTAGGTGAGGATGATTTGAGGACCTGAGAATAGTGTCTGCTAAGAAGACTGATAGCTGAGCAAAGTATCAGTTTCATTGCATAATTTAAACTAGATTTCATTTTATATAAGTGTAGTTCCTTAGAGAACTGGGTGTTGCTCTACCATTCAGAGAGAGAGAAAAAAATCTATCAATAAGCTTGGGAAAGACATACACCTAAGGACAATTACTTCGAAGAGGTAAATTTACATACAACAACATAAAGGAAATAGTTAATCTCTAATCTTGAAAGGCTACTGAGAAGAATAAGACATCACTGGCAAAATTTTACACATTATTCAAATCACATTATCTTACAATCAGAAACTGGAAAAATACACCCAGCCAAGGCACAAAGTCGAGTAGTAATGCTGACAAGTAAATGGCATCTCACACTGCTATGTGCTGATGACCTTATGTCATAAAAAGGAAATAAAGAGAAATCCAAAGAAGATGCAAAGTTAAGACCAGTTAAAAGGCGCATTTAATTATGGATCGCTGCCAAGCATGTCTTGGGATCAGGTCTCCCATCTGGTGCCCCTCAAATCTTTGGACAACTGTTATCTGGTCCTTTCTGCCCATCAAGCTTTCTTTCAACCTCTCCTGTCCTCGCTTAACGATACTGCAAATTTCCTGATTTATAATCTGTTGCTTCCTGTATCAGCAGACCTGCCATACTTTTGTCCCAGTGTTCAGTTTTGACACTTTTCTGGTCAAGCCTTATATTAATCCATTTCTCATTTGCTGGGGTATTGATTGTTAAACTGGATTTTATAGAGGTGGATTCTTGATACAGTCTACAGAAAAGTTGTAGGTTGATGACAATGGCTTGACCAAAACTACTATTAATGTATTTTTAAAGAGTTTGAAAATTGGCAAAAGAAACCTGCGAATACTAATGTAAATGTTTTCTATACCAACTATTAATATGCTAGAATTCTCATTTGTTAATATTTGTAGTTACCTGATCGTTGTGTCATAGAAAATGTATGACACTTTTTCATGTTTTTTTATAGCATATCTTAACCTTTTGCTAATTTTTTATTAATAAGATAATAACGTACATTGAGTTTTGTTTTGTTTCATATCTGTGCATGCATGTGTAAAATCACTTGTCTAGTATGAGGAAAAATTCAGATATATATATCTTTGAAGAAAATTAATTTTAGCACAATTATATATAGCTATGTTCAATAGAACACATTAAATTATAATAAATATTAGAATATTTTTATATTTATTATTTTAAACTTTTAAGTTTATGGGAAAATACAACAGATAATAGATATTATGAGGACTTAACCTGGAAAGAAATAGTTTACTACAGCTACTCTTTAAAGCTCCTTAATCAGTTTTAATTGAATCAAGATAAAATATATTTTCAGGTCCTTTATGATATGCAATGACTTTTTAATGTGGTTATTAATGTTTTCAATACTGTATAAGCAACATAAAATGAAGAAAATTAAAATGATATTGAAATTTATATAAAAGGTAATCATTATGTTTTAGAAAAAGATACATATTTGTTATGAATAGAGACATGCCCACATTTCTCTAGTAGCTGTTGCAGCTGAGTTACAGAAACATCAAAATTCCAAGCTTTATTTTGGAGTCCTGCATACACTTAAAAGATTTTCTCCAATATTTATTTTATGGAAAGCAGGATAGCTGTGGGGATGGTCTTTGGGGATAATGACATAGAGAAAAGAAGACACATCAATGTTTAGAAGGGGGAGTGATGTGGATTTTTTCATCTTAAAACTCTGTAAGAAGCAATTGGAAAGAGATACTAGTTTACAACAACAAAGAAGTTAATGTATTCACCACTTTAAATAATTACAATTTGTGTGTGTGCAGTGAGACATTAACTTCTTAGCAACTTTCAAGTTTGTGGTATTATTAATTATAGTGTCTCTGCTGAATATCAAATCCTTCAAACTTACACATCTTACTTATCTGGAAGTTGGTTTCCTTTGGCCAACATTTCATTTCCCCATCCTCTAGATTCTGGCACTGTTCTACTATTTCTTTGAGCTTGGCTTTATTTTAGATGCCATACATAAGTGAAACCAAAATAGTATTTATCTTAGTAGTATAATATTCAATTGTGTATGTGTGTGTGTGTGTATATTTATATCTCTGTGTGTAGGTATGGAACTGTTTCCTAGGATCATCACTGGAAAAGTGGCTGCCTAAGTTATGTAATGCCTTCTTAGGCAAAACAGCTTCCACCTACCTTGTTCTACAGCACGGCTTACTGTCTCCTACCTGGATTCCAAAATTCCCACATAGGTACTTCTACTTTGTACAGGAAAAAAAAAAGTTTATTGAAGAAAAAGGGAATAGAAATAAGGCTGGTAGAACCAGGCCAGTGAGGGGCAAGGGGGTCCAACATAGGCACTTTTGATGCTCAGTGGGGGATACTTGCAAGGGACATTTTCTTTGATCATTTTGCCTATGCCACTATAATTATTTTTGAAGAGTGGTAAAATAAGCATTTGAAAGCACAGGAAATCACATTACCACTTCAGGAGAAAATAGAGAGTGTTGGAATTGTTCATATGTATCAATATATGATGTGGCTCAACAAAGAAAAGTGCATGTTGTAATGTTCAGAACTTTCATAATATATAATCTGAAGGATCTAGAATGGTATTTGCTATTCAATAGGTCTCAATAAATATTTACCTTTCTTTTCCTTTTTTTTTTTGTTCATGTGTTTCATAGTATGAGAGAGTACTTCTAATGTGCTTGACTAAAATATGCATTTATATATATGGAATTAGCTATAAAATAGTAAGTTGCCTACAATGGTGTACCTCTAAGTCCTAAAGAACAGCTACCCAGCAGTAAAAGGGACTACCCCACAATTTGAGTGGTTCCTAGAGATTTAACTTATCTCAAGAGAAACAAGGTCATTTTGACCATCAAGGTCCTCAGAGTCAAAAGATGTTTCAATTCCTGAAGAATTAAAAAAAAAAAAAAAAAAAACTCAACCTTGGAAATTGGAGACCTTTGTGTGTTCACTGTTGAGCAGAGACCAGCAAAATGGCCATACCCTAATCTCATACATAACATAATGATAGGTTAACTTCCTGTTTATCACCCAAGAAAGATTATTTTCTGTTCTTATCCAATGATAGGATCATGCTAGCAAATACCAGCCCCAAAACAAGCTTACAAATAGCTATATGAACACACAAGCAGTGTTCTGATACTTTAGTGGTCTATACAGGAGGCTATATATTTGTCATTACTCACAGACCTTGGAAACACCAAAAGGCAAACTTTAATGCATACATAATTTTTCAAGTGATTTAGAAGTTTGAGGGATTCCAAGACCTAAGCAGACAATGTGAGAAAAGAATCTCAACATTTGAAGAGTAGGGGGAAAATGTGTTGGGCTAAATAACTTTGGAAGTAGAAAGGCGTCTTCAAGACTGAAGGTTAAAGAAACTGTACATATCCTTGTACTATAATAGATGGAAGAATTTCCCATATAGGTAGAGGTAACCATTCTGAAAACACTTCATCTATTCTAGAGCTGAAAAATTAAGGAAGTGTAGGTAGAATGACTGATGTTAGCTTTACTACTGAGATAGGAGGTCACTTTAAGTAACTGAAGAGAGAGGGTCAAAATGATTCATTTGATAATAGATTAGAGTTGGAGATACTGAATACCTTAACATGGATACAGATGATTATGCATGTATGAATGTATTTGTGTATGTATCCATCCATCTATCTTAACTATACATGGGCTAATATAATCATAGATATTCCTTTATTGTTTTAGCTGCAAGAGCCTAGAAGCAATGACACATCAATATATATACAACTCAGATCTTCGCTTATAGCATAATTTTCCAGTATAAGGAACCAAGCATCCTGGGAAATATACAAGATGAGCTGAAATATATTATATTGCAAGCAAGGAAGGAAGGCAGGTGCTCCAAAAATTAATGGCAACATTGATGGTATTATAACAAATGCTGATTAGGCAGGTGAAAGAGCTCACAATGGCCAAATTTGGAACAAGTGGAGCAACAAAATAAATCTCAAGGAGTACTTTTAAGGCTATAATGACATAACTAAATGGGAAGAATAGAAAACTTCCTATTCATAAAAATTCAGGGCTCTCCCTGGTGGCACATTGGGTTAAAGCACTGCACTGAGAAGCTTAAGCCACTTCCTCATGAATTCGATCCCCGCCTGCCCCGGAAGAGATCCACATGGCGAGACAGACCTCTCCTGACCAGCCCACTGCTCCCCTCAGCAGTGTACTTTGTCGATCTGCCTGTTCTACTCCCCACTCTGTCCCTGGTGAATCCTCTCACCCTCCGCATCTCCGGCCTGTACCCCAGTTTTGTATGAATAAATAAATAAATCTTTAAAAAAAAATTCCTTATATGGGCTCTCCCTGGTGGCGCAACTAGTTAAAGTACCACATTATGAAGCTCTCCAAAGCTAATGCAGCATGAGTTTGATCCCTGGCCAGGGAGCTGACCCACATGGTGTGACAGACCCGCCTGCTGCTACCCTAAGCAGTGTACTTTGTCAATCTGCCTGTTCAGCTTCCCACTCTGTCTCTGGTGAATCTTCTCACCCATTATACTTCTGGGTGTACCCCAGCTCTGTAAGCATAAATAAATAAATCTTAAAAAAAAACATATATTTTAGGTACTGCCCCCTTAATGAAATTGAGCAAAAGCTTCTAAACAGGCAAACATTAAAAGAGAGAGAAAGAAATGTCTGAAATTCATAATTCCATTTACTGTACCCTCATGGGAATACATGGTGTGCTAATGAAAGGCTCTAGACCCTTGTGGATGGTTTCAGAGAGAAAAGAAATGGGCCACAGAAGAGGAAGTAGACAGACAAAACCATGCCCAAAATGGAATGTATTGTCTAGTTTTTCAAAATTCAAATTCCCAGGAATCAAATTCTTATTCATTCTCTTTAGTTTATGGCTATACATTGTCTTACTTGTCTTTTATACAGGCGCAAAGTCTGACTGATACCTATCATATATTCTAGTTTTGCTGAGGAGATTTGTTTAAACTCTAGTATTCATGCAAATTCTAAAGAATACTCAGCCAAAGAAATGGAGCAATATACTTAACCATTTATCTGTATGGCAAAAATGACAACTGTAGTTATTTCTGTTGCTCAATGTTACTGTGTTGGAAAATATATTGTCTTTCTCTAAAATAATGAATGGCTTACATCCAGCTAGTTTGAAAGACTTTAATTATTTTTTTAACTGGCATTAACTAACATAACTGATAGCCCATTCATTTTTATGAATGAATTTTGGAATATGCCACAAATTGCTAAAGTAAAACTGAATAATATATGATACATCTATCTTCAAATTTGGATAAGAAATTAGGTCAAATACAAAAGAAGAGAAAAATAAGAGAAGTAATGAAAATTAAGTGTAAAAATTGCTTTTCCTTTTGCTTATTACATGTCCAAACCTCCTTCAAAAAAGTGTTACCAAAAAAAAAAAGAAAAGAAAAGAAAAAAGAAAGAAAGAAAGAAAGAAAGAAAGAAAGAAAGAAAGAAAGAAAAGGACCCTCCTGGTGGAACAGGAGTTGTCTCAGAGCTATCAAGCCATGGCAGCCACTGCAACAGAGTAAGTTTGACCCCTGGCCTGGGCACTGACCCACATGGCACAGCAGATCTCTTCTATCTTGCCTGCTTCTCCTCTCGGCAGTGTACTTCAGAAGATCTGTCTATTCTGTTCCCCACTCTGTCTCTGGCAAATCCTGTCACTGCCCTCCACCACTGCACCTGTAACCTACACCCTGGTTCTTTTATACATAATTAAAAAAAATCTATAAACAAGATGTGTCACTTGCTGTCTAGTTCTGATCACTCCTTTAAATTGAATTATACAGACGATCTCTCAGAATTTTACATTTGATTTAGTGTCTACCTGTCTGTGTGTATTAGTTGTTTTTTATAGTCTTTTAGATCCCTTATACTCTCTCTATGAGTATGCATATGTGTATTTGTGAGTGTTTGCATTCACTTACCAAAACAAATTACAAAATTCTTAAAGACCAGAATAGTACCTTTGAATTCTTTGATAAAGCAAAGGTGAACAAAGGAAGTTTTTCATAAGTTGTATAACTGTCCTATGAGGGGCTAGACAATCCAAATCACTCAAATTACTAGTCAGGCAATTCTCTTCTTGGTTAAGTGTACAGAAATGCTCAATTTTCTTTGTCCCCTAATTGTTTGTTCTAAGAATCATTATGAGGCAAGTGAAAACCCAAAACTAGGCAAGAAACTGAAACTATACTTATATGCAAAGCCTTGGTTTAAAGTTTTTTTTTCCTTTATTTTTTTAATCAAATATAGGTTGACTGCTTCTGATGTGTTAAGCTATTTCTGAAATGAACTGTGTAGTTATATTTTGAAAATTATCATTTTCCCTGACCCATTTTCCCCCAACACTTTAAAATGTTTTTATTTACTCAAAGCACTAGTATTTATTGAACATCTACTGCATGCCAGCATTTCTTCTGAGAACTAAAGATATAATAGCCAGCCAATATGAAATTCTGTTAATGCTGAGCTTCTATTTTCTTCTTATTTAGTTACTGATGTTTTCTGAGGAAAATTCAGGACATGAGGCACAGATGTAATCACTATCCATTACTAATTAATGGTAACAAGTAAAAAAGACCAATTGCATACTAGATGAAATTCAGAATATACTTTGAGTTTAACTGACTATTATGTTTCATAGTTGTAGTGGTTAGAAATGTGTGTTTCCTTTTGTTAAATTTAATGATTACTTTTTAAAACCTGAGAAGAAAACTGTACTCTAACATCTTTGATTTAAAAAATAACATACCAACAAATTACTAACAATTTCTTCAGCATACATTTAAGATAGCATGACTTTAAATCCACTATAAGTCAGTACTGTCTAGCTGGAGTATAATTTTCCATGAGGGCCCTCCTTGGTGGCACAGTGGGTTTCGGGGGAAGCTCTGCAAGGCAGTCTCAGCTTCTTCAGTGCCAGTTCGAGCCCTGTTCCAGAGGTGGCCACATAGTGCAGCAGACCTCTCCTGAGCAGCCCACTGCTCCTTCAGCAGTGTACTTTGTCTGCCTGTTCTGCTCCCCATTCTGTCTCTGGTGAATCCTCTCACTACCCCTGCACCTCTGGCCTGCACCCCAGTTCTGTATGCATAAATAAATAAAATCTTTAAAAAATAATTTTCCATGAGAATTAGTATATGAATGTCTTCAGAAAGTTGGAAGAAAATATAACACCAGCATTCTGAGTAAGCACTTGCTACCTCCAAGTAATATCAGATTAAAATGACATTGACCTGAGAATGAACTGAATTCTGCTTTAATTATATATGCATATTTATATGCCATCATATTTAGATCTTTTGTTCAGAGGTGGGTGTTTCTGTCTTCAGTAGGTGGTAGGTGAATGTGTTACAGTGTTTGTGTGTGTCCTGCTGTGTATGTACATGTCTACTGTGTGTGTATACAAAAAATAGTTTTTCTTGACTTCTTAACATTAAAGTACTTAAATGTAGAATACTATATATTCCTATTCATGGAATTTGATTCTTTATATACCTGACCATGAACATGGGGAGATGTTTACCAGGACATAGTTATCAGTCTCTAAGGACAGTATATTTTTAGGCAGGGACTACAACACACTAAAACTATCTTATCACAACAAGAAGATAGTAAGTTTTAACTCTAGAATTTGTTGCTCAAGATTTAGAACTTAGCTGAGAAGTATAGTATACTGTGTGAAATACCAAAATAAATTAGTTATTAAGGAAAAATCTTGAAGGTCACTAATACAATCATCATAGGAATCAAAATGCATTGAGCTATTGTGCTGTGCTTTAGTGAATATGAAGCAAAAGCTTCTCTTTTGTCCAGGAGCACAGGGAGGGAGGAGTGAGAGGGCATAAGGCAGAGGATGAGGGACAATGAAGTTACAGAGGGAGAACACTGCCAACCTGACCACACTTCTGTGAACAGCTGATTAGTTGACTTCAGAGACAGTGTCTTCAGAGACAGATTGTGTTACAACAGCATCTTTGAAAAATCCAGCTATAGGAAGGAGAGAGAAGATAGCTGCTTTCTCTCATCTCCCTTTGTTCAACGTGTGCTTATACAAGGACCTAACTCCCAATGTATTTGTGTTGTAGAGCCGGTCAAAGACTAGAAAGAAACCCAGATCCAAAAGTATGGATCACTGTCTGGTTTCAATTGCAATCAACAAAAGGAATAATATAAAGAGCAGCTGTGAACTCTTGCCAAGATGCAGGAGTGGTACAAGTCACTACCCAGGCCACACTGGCCAGAGGGCAAAACAGGTGCATGGACCGAAGTGAAGTATAAAGTGGGTCCATGACATGACAATACATATCCTTGTTTTTTTTTTAAAAAGTTAACTATAAATAGTTCTTAAAAGCAAGCAAAAACATGCCATTGGTAAGCAATAGCTTATAACACATTTTAACTAATTACCGTATATTCTATACTTTTTAATATTTTGAGAGTCACTACTGATGCCCATTTCCACATTATCTTTATTTTTCAAGCTTTCATGGATGGGATTCATTTATTTCATTCCCTTGGTCTATTTACCTGATCTTGTTTCTAGATATTTCCCTATCTGTTTGACCCATTTCTTATGCTTTCATACTAACAATTGCCCAACCATAAAACTTACAGTGGAGAATTAGCACACAACACTCAAAGGAATACAAAATTCTCAAGTTGACCTGATTGAATTAGAGTGTTTTACCTACCTCTTAGAAATGGTATGAACCAGAGGAAATTATTTTTCCTTGTCTGAACGTCAAACATGGCAATTAAATAAGTTAATATAGAAAAAGCATTTAGTTAAATATTCAACACAATGTATATGGTCTTTAAATCACTGCAATACATTTCTAGAGATATCTTTCTTGTAAAAGATTTTCTAATTTGAATAGTATCATCTCTACAATCTCTTTTAATTTGGGTTTGGCCATGAACAGGGGATGGGCCCTAGTAACTGCCATAGATCTCTTATAGTAGGTAGCACAAATAAGGTGTTTCTTAGATGAAAATAGTGAAAAGGAAAATAAAATGGAAAGTAGAATTAATCACACATTTGCTTGCCTGATTTAGGATTGGCTTCCCCAAAAATCTTCTGAGAGGCTCAGGAAAAAATTTTACCAAAAACTTAAAGAATGGAGACTACACAGATTTAGGTTCAGCTCCATAAATAAATTTACCACAGAAATCTATCTTAAGGTAGGGTAAATATCTAAAGGCTGAACTTTAGATACCTAAATACCTAATTACTTATCTCAGGATATAAGTGTTTGGTTTGTCTTATTTACTTTAGAATTTAGAGCTATGTGTAGTCTCCATGCATAATATATCAATTGTTTCCCTATTAATCTGCCTGATTTTAATTTGATTCCTCATTCAGAATCAGAAGAATTTGGAGTAGTAGCTAAAATTTTTCCCATACCTTGACAGTTACATAAAGGACAAACTTAAACAAAACATTTGAAAATAAATTCCATCCACATTTTGCACAATTTCAGTTATCTAGTATAATTAAACATAACATAGAGAATAAGATACATTGGTGAAATCCATGAATTAAAACATTAAGTATGTATCATAACCATTCAAGTTTTGTTTGTGCTTGCATTTTCAAGTAATTCTAATATTTACTTTTTGATATTGAAGATGTGGGGTCAGTAAAAAATGTGGTTGTTTCCTTATCTATTTCAACACAAAAAGACTTCAGATGATGTGAGGAATTTTAAAACTGTATAGTTGTAACATTATAAAAATACACTTACTGCTTTATAGTTGAGCCTAAGTTCTTTTATCATCAGGAAGTATACAGTAATTGAATAAGGGGAACTCAAGAATTAAAAATGAGCACTGTCTTAGACTTTCATACTATAACTTAGATCTCCTACTTGCATTACAAAAATGAAATCAATTTAAACCTCTGAGAATACATCAGTTGTTTCATGCTACTTCACTCTTGCATTCTAAAAATCAATAAATATACTGAGTTCTTTGAAAAGTATGCTTCCTTTCATTTTTGAGAATCTATGCCATAGACTAAAAGGAATAATTCGACATTTATTCCAATTTATACAAAGACAAATTACCATTATAACCAAATCAAAAATTACTTACATACAAACAAGCTTCCAGGCAGAATTAACTTAATAAAAGCCATGAACTAGATCTCACTTTCACAAAATGAAAAAACATCCATAAAACTTTGCATCCTGAAATTCCACCATCTGCTGTATGGTTCAACATCACATAACCTTTGCCAGATAAGAATGTTAAATGAACTGAATGCGGTTGCAAGTAAGACAGATAATTTTGTTCAATTTACTAAATATTAAAGGTCCAAAAACCCTATCTTACTTCTATCTGAAAATATTTTTGAAAATTTTTATGTCTTTGATAAATTTCTCACATCCATAAATTGTTCCTACTAATCAGACAGACTGATTGGCATAATTTACTAATCTCAGTATGCCTTATAAAGTGCTAAAAGTAAATGCACTAGCTATAGAGGAATGAGATATGATGGCAAGATATGCATTTATATGTAAATTGTCATTTTCATATGTAGGGGAGCATATGCAAGATCTAAAAATGCTCTTCTTAAAGAATAAATAATGTCTGAACATCACATTTCTGCATCACAAAATACATAATAAACCATTTTTACGAATTCACTTTTGTGCTGTCACTAAACTAGAAAAAGACTTAGAAATATATATACATATATTTTGTCAGTACCTGAATCATCTCTTAGGAAACTGCAGAGTGAAAATCTATTGCTTGTAAATTAAGGGGGAAAAAATCAAATCACAGTAGGAAAGCAGAACAGGAAATGATAACAGACTCTTTCCTGCTGCCTCACCAACTATCTCATATTTAGTCAGTAGATTAAGTCACGGGAGATTAAAGCAGAAGCTTGCTCAAGGCATATAGAAAATCGAAAGTACTTGATTTGCAAAAATGTATAGAGTAAAAAAGGAAAAATGTATTGGAAAAGAAATCAAGTTTTTAAAAATATCCCTGAAGAATTTAAATATTAGCTATTCGATTTTTGAGGCATTGCTATTGAAGATAACTGATAAATTTACCAAAACCACCAACAGAAGGGCAATCTGGATGATAAAGCCATTCTAATGAAATGCAGACAAAGATTAAAAAGAATTAAAAGTGACAAGTAAAATCCATTAGAGAACAGACTTTAACTACTGTAATCAGAAGACCATTACTTACCTTGTCAACAAACAGCTGTGTGCCTCCCTTGCAGAGAGAGGAAAGATCCTACAAAATGTTAGAGTCCCTTGTTAGGCAACCAGATGTGGTCATATCAATGGCATACAGAGTATTCATGCTTGTAAATAAAAGATCCAAACATCAATACATCTACCAATTCCCATTTAATTAAGATTCAATGAGTTAATACTCTTGCAGGGTGAACAGTATAGATTTGAGAAAAAAATCAGAAGTCATAAAATAGTTACACAGCAATTCATAAACTCCAAGAATGTTTCTTAACACAGAGGAAAGCTGCAGTAAGGTGGGTGAGAAAATTTCTTGCCTAAAACTGTTCAGAAACTTTAGGTATCCAAGATGAAACAGCAAATAAGATCTCCTATGTGTGTGGTGTTTGTTCTCTAAAAGCCTAAAACCCATTTTTTTTTTTTACAAATTATTGTAAACCTTAAAGCATGGAGAAATTAGAACTTCTCAAATATAAAAAAGATGAATTTATAAATGTTCATCAACTATATATATTATATATATATAAATTTCAAAGGTTAAAATATATTATAAACTTACAGAATGAATGTTGAAAAAGGTCATTGGATTTGGGGGGGGGGATTTAGAGAAATGACCATATTCCAGGTAGCATCCTAATATTTCCATTTATCAGAAACTAGTAGTAAATAATATTTTATTGAAAAAGAATAAGAATAGGATTTATAAAATGAAAATCAGATAAGTGGCTTTTTTTTTTTAGGTAACTCATTTAATTTAGAGAAACTACGGTGTTAAATACAACTCTTGCTATTATCTAAACATTTCAAAGAATATAGAGACAATATCAGTCTTAGTGATGCAACCTACTTACTTGATATTTATGATACATCAATCTATGTCTGTCATTTTTGGCACTACTAAAATAAAGCCCCAGCACTGAAATGAGTAAGATTATTTGCAGATGTCAGTGAGACTGAATTTTGATGTTTAGTTTGTGCCACAGTGGGAAAGCTTAGCAGCCTTTACCTTGCATTGCTGCATAACCTGGTGTCCAGTGTATGTGGCACTAAAGACTATGGCACATAAACTTCCACTTCAGGACACAGCACTGTTTATTTTGTAACAGTCAATTGCTTTTTCAGTGTCTCAGTTTCACAACACGGATCCTCTTTTGACTTGAGCTGTCTCCTGACATCAAATCAGCTTACAAAGGTTCTATCATTCCATCTCCTACTCCTCAACCATCTTCCTAGTCCAGAGATTTCCAACAAGTACTCACTGGCTGTAAAAATAGAGAATCATGTTCCTAACACAAATTGGATCACTGCTGCTATTGAGTTTCTCCATTTTTAGTGCTTTATCAGGAGATGAAGTTTTCCTGTGTACCCACTCAGATTTGTATTACAGTGACTTGAACACCTGAAAAGTTCACCAGAACATCTAGACCTGCACATTATTTAGTTAGACTTGTCTGACTCTATCTATGGCCAGCTTCTTCCTTTTCCTTCATTCTTCTCACAATGTTTTACAATCAAATTCACTAAAAATACAGCTGGGACATGATGATGCTCTACTGACTCTAGGCCTCAGACTGACAGAACACATAGGTCCTATCTACATCTGAAGTAAATTTGAAGCCATTAACCTCCTACTTTCCCAACTTATGGAAAAAGGGATCTGAAAAACACATGATTCTACCCAGTTCCTAACATGCCTGTTTGCTAACTAGACCTGATCCTACCTTAAATCTTGTTTATTTTTCCTACTTTTCTGACTCTGACAAAGTTTCAAAATTCTGACTCTGAATTGAGCAGTATCCCTTACAAAAGCTGATTTTTTTCCCCCTCTAAACACAAAGAATGATGTTGGCTCTGTTAGATATAATAGGTGTACAACAGCAAACCCACTGCTATCTCTATTGCTCCAATATCCTTTCAGTAGCTTTTCCTGTTCCTGAATGCCTAGCTTAGTTAGAGGGATTATAAATGTACTTTTTACATTTTATTAAACAAAAACAAAAACACTCAGGATACCTCAAATATCATATTTCAGCATAGAGAATATCATCAGCTTATTCATTTTTGACAGATTGATGAATATATGACTTGAGTCCACTTAATGTATTTGGACACAGTTTTCTAACAAGTTTATGTATATATGTGGATTCTTTATCATAAAAAAGCAAAATAATAAAACAAACCCCATAACTGTATGCTTTAGATTTGCTACAAAATGCACTTATAAATTGTCAGAAAACTATGGTTCTTTATCAGAGCTTTTTTTCTGTTCTGGGCTTTTCTAGATTGATCATGGTGGTTTAGAACTGGATGGGTATACTACTCAAAGAGAATTTTCCTTAGGAATCCACAAGGAAGCAGAACTTTGTAAGAGTGATGTAATCCTGGATATTCAGACTTTGGTATCTTCAGTAACTAGTGTAAAAGCGACCTATGTAACAATTCCTGCCACTTACTTTAATTCTTACAATATGTTTTTCCATAGCAATTCCATTAGGCAAATGAAAGGAAATATGTCCATGTTTTCAAGTGAATAAACTGAAATCATATGGTTCTTCTCATTCCCTTATATGCACAACAGATTGTTTTGAAAATCTAATACTAAATTTAAATAAGGAATGATTGAGGTACCTTCAAAATTGTGCATGGTATAGCTATAGTACTTTTTTTTTTTTTTTTGCTACAAGCATTTTTGCCACAAATGTTTTTGCTTGCATAACTAGTTGGCCATGATTAATTTGTTTTTTTCTGTAAAAGATACAATAACTAGTTGACAGTTTGGTTTCAAGTTTTCTTTCAACTGACTCAGTACTCCCATTTTTTATCATATAAACCTTAGCCCTCACTGTGAGTAGGTACTATGGCCTTAAGACAGTGAATAATAACAACTATTTATAATTGGCTTCACAGAAAATATGTTAGTAGAAATTATTGGAATAGGAGGGTGCATCTCTGGCCTGTACTCTAGTTCTGCATGCCTAAATAAACAAATCTTAAAAAAAAAAAAAAAGAGAAGTGTTTGATCAATATTTGTTGATGCAAAATATATTGAAGGCCATGTGGCTCAGAATGAAAGACGTTCATACAATTCAGGTCTTTCTAATTTCATGGTGTTTTGTCTACTAATTAGTAACACATACCTATTTTTAAAAAGTTATTTATGATTTATTTTTATTTATTCACACATGCAAGAATTAGGATGTAGGCCAGAGGTAACAAGGATGAGTAGATTCACCAGAGACAGAAATGGGTAGCAGAACTGGTAGATGCACTCAACTACACTGCTGTGGGTGAGACAGGAGAGGTCTGCTGTGCCATGTGGGTCACTGTCCTGGTCAGGAATTAAACTTATGTTAAAGTGACTGGTGATAGCTAGATAGTGCTGACACTTATACCCTGTGCCACCAGAAAGGCCCGCCATTTTCCTTTCTCTTAAGTTGTAATCACTATCTTCCAAATTGAACTGTTAGACAAATTTCCAGATATAAAATATTTATTTTAAAACCTAACTGGGCAGAGAAATGACCAAGTCACATTTAGTCCCCCAGCTCACTAGTGTTTTAATAGTTGTCCATGTTCAGGAACTACTGGCAAGATGGCACCTTTGTATCATCTTCATCTACTCCCAAATGGGAGTTTCTATACCTGTGGCTCTTACAAAAATGTGCTCTAAATGGATATATGTATTTTGGAAAAACTGGGGGATTTGTTATCCTTGAGCAAGAAAGTGGAAATCGTACTTTGAAATTTTCTAAACAATTATGTATTAAAAATGAAATAAAAGGCAGGAAGTGAATCAGAACTACAATTGCTGCTTCACAATTGTCAAAATTAACAGTTGCATCTGCCCCTACCTTTCATAAATAAAGCAGGCCTCAAGCTAGCTCATAAAATCATGCTTTAAAATTCCAGTGGAAAATTTTAAAGTATGTTTATAAAATGATTTTGCTTTTTTTTTTTTAAAGATTTATTTATTTATGCATACAGAACTGGAGTACAGGCCAGAGGCATAGGGTTGATGAGAGGATTCACCAGAGACAGAGTTGGGAACAGAATAGGTAAATCGATGAATTACACTACTGAGGGGAGCACTGGGCCAGACAGGAGAGGTCTGCTATGCCACATGGGTCATCGAACTGCTACAGTGGCTGCAGCTAGGGGTATCGAACTGCTACAGTGGCTGCAGCTAGCTTCATAGTGCTGTGCTTTAAGCAGTTATGCCACCATGGAGGGTCCCTTACTTTTTATTTTTTAAATATTGTTTCTTTTTTAATAAATTACTACTGAAGTGCCATTATTTTATAACCTTTCTAGTGTTTTGGATTGGAAAATATAGGATTTCCCACACCCCATCTCAGTGTAGTCACTGTAGCCCTCCCTCCACCAAAGTGCCCACAGTTTTATAAAACAATATAATGGCTGAAGGAAAAGGAAATTGAGAAAGACTGATTCTATTTCTCAGACTCCCTAATTCTTTTTCCTTCAATTATCATTTTACTCTCTTATAGAGGTGCAAATAAAACTGGAGATACTTTGAGAGTCAATTGAAAAGTTTTAGTTAGAAAGAAAATGTCTAAGATAGGTAATGAACTTTTAAAAGAAAAACACAACTTTAGACAAATTACAACAATTAAAATAATACAGACTTAACACCTGATTTCATTCATTAGATTAGAAAACAACTAGGTAATATTAATATTTTAGGAGGAAGACAACCTTTATGTACTCCTGTCAGAGTAAATGCCCCTCAATGATGGGAATAAAATGTTCTGAAAACTTGTATATTGATATAGAATGAATAAAAAAAAAATCACACTTTCCAGCCAAGACAAAAAAAGATTCCATTTTCTCAACATTGTATTAATTCCAAAGTCTCTTGCATACTGGTCTTTAGAGGATATAGCAAGTTAGAAGCAAGACCAACAGTTTCTAAAATTCTTAATTGAGTATTTCCAGTGAGTTCATGCTACACTAAAGGGAGATAAAACTTAAAATTTGTTTTTCCTAGCATAGAATGTACTGATTAAACTATATTCCCTTCAGTGCTCAAGTCAATGAAGCAATGCTATATTGTGAAGTATTATGAAATCTGAAAAGTTAGTCTTTAGGATAACATCCACCACATTAGTAGAAAATTATTTAGCCAACCAAGACATTCAAACCCATTCTCCCATTATTATTATTATTAAGTTTGTAACCATTTATGTTAACTGATAAAATCATATCCTTTTGACACAAAAGTAATTAACAGCTTTTAGTAAAGAGTGATGCCTTCTGAATATTGCTTTTACTAACTTTATTATATTATTTTTAAATAAAATGGTTCTAATAGAATGTGTGATTAAATAACTACGAAAATAACAATTTAATGAGATGTCATAGGAGGTTTCCTTGGTGCATTTTGGAAGCTATTTTCAAAGTTTAGAACAATATAGGTGAATTTAATTATATTGGCATAGCTAAATATTTTTCATTTCTTATTCACCTAATTTCACTTGAATTCCCTTGATTAACTTAAGAAAGGGGGAACCTCAGGAAACTAGTATACTGTTATTGAAAAAATAAAAACAGGTGATTAGGAAGAAATAGTATTTCTAATATAACTCTAAAGACAGAATTTTAAAGTACTATATAATCAAATTTTCAAATTCATGACTTGAAAAAGTTAACTTTTGAACTTGAATACAACATAAATTGAAACTGCATCAAGGACCATGTGATTTTTTTCTTTCTACTTATTTCTGTTATTTCAAAATCTTATTCAATAATAATTAATTTTACTTAATTGCTACTCTTGAAACAATAGTCATTTTAAAAGGCATACTTTTGTAAGCAATTTGATATATCTTAGATAATTTAAAACTTCCATTGAAAAAGTCAGAATATACAAATAAAAAACATGCAAGATATTACTTCACATGTAGAGGAGTAGTTAGGGGTAATAGAACAGTTACCAAAAAAATAAGCGGTTGGGAGTTTGTTAAAAAAGAGAGAGAGAACCCTTTTTGAACACTGTTGGTTAGAATGTAAACTAATATAGTCATTGTGGAAAACAGTATGAAAGCATCTACAAAATCTAAAAATACAACTACCATATGATCTAGCAATTCCTCATCTGGATATCCAGAAAACACCAAATCATCTCAAAGAAATATCCATGAAAACAACTTACTATTCTTCTAACGATAAAATGTGATACATATGTGTGTATATTTATATACATAAATATTTGTGCATGTATGTATATATACTTTTATTTATATAAACACAATGCATTTTATTCAGACTTAAAAGAGGAAATGATCCTGTAATTTGCAGCAATAAGAATAAACCTGGAGAAACTGATGTTAAATGAAACAGAGAAAGATAGCTACTTCTAAGTGAAAACAAACAAGCAAAAAAAGATCAAACTCATAAAAACAGAAGGTAGAATGGTAATTGTCAGGGTGTGTGCTTAGGGGAAATGGGAATAGGTTGGTAAAAGGGGAAAACATTCATTTATAATATGAATAAGTTTTGAAGACATACTATATACCATGGAGGCTATAGTTGATAATACAATATTGCATGTTTGAAATTTGCTAAAAAATAAATTAAGTTGTCTCAAAAACAAAAGGTAAAATGCAAGGCAATGGATCTGTTCATCAGCTTGATTGGAGGATCCTGTAACAATGGGTTTGT
>NW_004567106.1:6146808-6160739 GCF_000260355.1 Condylura cristata | reverse complement strand
GAGCAGAACAGACAGACCACCGAAGTACATTGCTGAGGGGAGCAGCGGGCGGGTCAGGAGAGGTCTGCCACGCCATTTGGCTCACCTCTGGAAAGGCGGGGATTGAACTCGCGCCAAAGTGGCTTTAGCTTTTTAGTGTGGTGTTTTAACCTGCTGCACCACCGGGGAGGGCCCAGATTCTACCATTTTTTTTTTTTTAACAGTGATTAGAGATAACATCATCCAACTAGTTACTGTATTTCATTAAAAAAAAAATCTTCTAAGAATGTTCCCATAGCCATTTCATCAAATATCACAATCGTATTATAAAAAGTTGTCTGAATTTATTAATTGTATTGCTCACCAATCGTTTTCTAATGTGAAGGGAGTTTCCTTATAACTGAAGCTTTCATTTACCTAGAGTATTTAATTTTTTTCCCCTAGAAAGGGAGTACAAATTATTTGAATCAAACTCTTTTGAGTATATAAAGTATTCAACTCAAATCAGGCATAAAGCAATTGGAATTTATTGGTGCACATAAATGAACATATGGAACGCACCTAGTTAAAACATATCTTCGGTATTCTAGGTTTCTCTTTTTCTCATTTTTACTCCCCTTGGTACTTTTTGTGTTGTTTTGTTTTCTACAGACTGGTATTTGTCTGTTAATGCCAGCATAGACTTGTGCTGATGCAAAATGCCCAACTTAGATTAAGGGATCATCTCAGTATCAATCTCTTTATCTTGAGAGAAGGATTTCCAGGATCAGCATTATCTTGCCATTATGTGGAAGTCTTTCAATGAAGTTAAAAATGTAAAAGAAAATGATGAGTTCCTAATAATGATTAAGTGATCAAATTTAACATAAACCAGATCTTTGGTATTTAAATATTGATAAGGAAAAATTAATTTTATAGGTGAGTTCTATATAACTTTTAAGAAGAGGTAATTTTGATAACATCCTAATACCATATTCCACTAAGAACCCAACAATATAATACAACCAAATTGGAGATGGTACAAAATAACAGATTAATTTCACTAATAAATATAGCAGAAATTCGAAGAAGAAATATTTGGAATCTAGCAACATATAATACACAGAAATGTAAAAATGACATAAGAAATGTGGCAAAATGAAGGGAATGATTATATATTTATGTAACATATTCAGGAAGCCCACTAGATAAAAATAGGTAGTCTCATGTAATAAAAACTTTAGGTAGAATAGCAACAGGATAAATTCTTATTTCCCTACTGAAAATCTATTTTATTCACTTAACACATTTTAGACTAAGCACATTTGTACACTCTGCGCCATGGAGGGAATGACTCATCTTATGAATTTGAATTCAAGGTACAAACTAAAAACATACTTCCAAGTTGTATTTGCTAAGAGCTATTCTACAAGTCAATAAGGAACTCAATTAAAGGTGTTCTTGGGGGCCCTCCCTGGTGGAGCAGCGGGTTAAAGCACTGCACTGAGAAGCTTAAGCCACCTCCGCATAAGAACCTCCGCATAAGTTCGATCCCTGCCTGCCCTGGAGGAGACCACATGGCGCAGCAGACCTCTCCTGACCCACCCGCTGCTCCCCTCAGCAGTGCACTTCATTGATCTTCCTGTTCTGCTCCCCACTCTGTCCCTGGTGAATCCTCTCACCCTCCACATCTCTGACCTGTACCCCAGTTGTATATGAATAAATAAATCTTTATAAACAAACAAACAAACAAAAAGTGTTCTTGGGTAATTTTTAGTTTTTCCACTAGTCACTATTTTATTTTAGGTAGCAGCATCAAATGTTTTAAAATTCACTTAAAGTGTTTTGGCAGAAATTATATAAAACTTTTTGAAATTTATTATTTGGTATATTTTTAATAATAGGCCAATAGTTATCATTTAAAATGTTGGCTCTCCCTAAATTTTTACTGAAAATTTTTACCTGCTCTTTAAAATTTTAAACACCTTCCTGAATACCTTATCTAAACACACTTCAATAATCTAATAGTCTATTATATAGTGCATTTCTGAGAATTATGTTTCATCTTTTTTTTTGGATATCTGGAATTATAGTACTTATAATAACTTCTACTTGCTTCTTATTGCCCTCCTTACAAGTAAGGATAATCCGCAGAATACTTTACCATTTTGCTTCACAAAAGAGAATACAATCAGAAAGATCTTGCTTATTCTCTTGTTTACTTGTTAATTACCCATTTTAAAAATTTGTTCTTGTTAGCGTGCCATATTCATATGGCAGGCAGCTTCTTGTATGTATCCTTGCTTCATAAACACAGTCATATAGATTAATAAATAGGTCAACCCTGGAGATGGCAATTCTATCTTCTGCCTGTTGGGTATTGGTAAGTTCTGATTTTGTCATTGTCATGTGGTAAGTCCCTGCCCCCCATCTCTATTGCCAGAATATAAATTATTTCATAATACCAGTCAACAGCTGTGAGCACCAGAACTGAGAGAATTATTTCAGAGATACTGGCCTCTTCTCCTGTGGCACAAACAACCCAGCTTCCAGCCTTGCATCTAGTTTTTAACCAAAGGCTTTTGTTAGCAGGCTTCTTCTTATCTCTAAATTCTTTTTTTTTTTTAAAGATTTATTTATTTGTGCATACAGAACTGGGATACAGGTCAGAGGCTCAGGGGAGGTGAAAGGCTTCACCAGAGACAGAGTGGGGACCAGAACAGGCAGATGTACGACGTACACTGCTGAGGGGAGCATCAGGCGGGCCAGGAGAGGTCTGCCACGCCATGTGGTCACCTCCGAGGCAGGCAGGAATCCAACTCATGCGGAAGTGGTTTCAGCTTCTTCGTGCTGTGCTTTAACCTGCTGCTCCACCAGGGAGGGCCCCTATCTCTAAATTCTTATCACTAATTCTTATTTTTCATAGTTCAAAGTTTCTAGAATAGTCAGACATATTATCTCTTTCCTCATTTACACATTCTTGAATAACTGTGGTATTAATCTTTTCATACAGAGTTTAATAATGAGATCTTTTAGTCTCAACACACTTTTAAGTGAAAAATCCCAAATTTTAATGTTTCAGATACACCTTTTATATATGAGCATTGTGACACATCTAGTCCCTGACATTATTTTTCCTTTTCCTGTTTTTTTCTTTATTCACCATTCAGTGCAACTGAAGTATCATAGAAGATAGCATTTAGGAAAATGTAATGATAATTTTTTAAACTTACTTCCTTATACTAAAACTTCTGATTATATTGACTTCATTTACAAAGAGAGACCAGTGGACAGAAATATTTATAAATCAGTAATGTCCCCAGGCAAAATCTGTTTCTTAGTGACATTATTTCTAGTTCATAAAATATTTATCTAACACAATGGGATACTCAGATAAGTACAATAAAAATAGTATCTGGTTGTTATAATATATAAAGTACTATAAGTCATTTATGTAATACATAGACAAAAATACAAAATGTGGCTACAACTTTAAAAGTATAAAGTTCGCAGTATTTTTCCCCATTACCCTTATTCTGTCATTTTAACTTCCAATAATGATGGCAAACATTAAATGAAGTAGCTAAAGTAAAATAATTAACTACAATATCTGGCACAATTTAGTTTTAGGTATGACATCTGCTACAAACTATTTGTGTTCTATGCCACTTTCAGTCTATCAGCTACCACTGTTGTGGATCAATCTGGTCTTACTATGACTGCAAGATGCACATCAGCCGCAGCCATCAGGAAACTTTGCAAGAGAGGCTTAATTACATCTAGGCCCTGGAAGTATGTGGTCCATGTCTAGGTCCTGACTAGAGAGAGAAAGCACTGGTCTGGGCTCTGCTTTATTGGGTTCAGAGGGCCTAGTATTCCTTCCATAGGTTCAGTCTTTATTGGTAAATTTAAAACACAAGACTGAGAATCTAAAGCACAGGAAGAGATTTTAAAGTATAGTAACTTTTCAAAATCAGTGAAGATCTCTAAATCAAAGGAGTCTGGGGGAGGGCTGAAGTAGAAAGTTGGTTGGATTTTTATCTAGCCCTGTGGCAGGCAATGTGAGAAATCCATCTTTGAAGTAGAAGCCTCTTCAATCAAAGCATTAGTCAGGCACTTGCATTCAAAACAAACAAAAGAACAAAACACAGCTTTCATGACTTGCACTACAAATTGCTATTAAAGTGCTCTTAACTGTCAATATTTAAGTATTATTGTCTTCCACAATGGGTTAAGAATTCGCGTAGATTATTTCATTTAAGTTTTAATACTATTTACTAAATTCTCTAAGCTATCAAAGTGAAGTGACTTGCCTAAAGTTATACAAAGGTAATATTTTGAAACCTGATTTTGACCCTAGACTGTATGACTTCAGAGCTACTATGGTTCATTATTGTGTATTAAACTGCTTGTAAATTTGTAAGAATTTACAGGCTGGAATACACATAAAGATAATAAGATAAAAAAGATGAATGTAACAGGAAGGCAACTTTCCTATCTCATTGGTCCAAGGAAGGGTAATTTTGACAACTATCTCTAAGACTGTTGCTATGAATTTTGTTTCCACTCGACTTGTCTAAGTTGAGAGAAAGGAACAGAGGGCCCCAGTCATTGTGTATCATACTGTAGACTTTATTCTAGTAACTTACTCAAATGCTAGGTGTTGTTAAGGGATTTCTTCAGGTATAATAAAAGTCCCTAAGCAGCTGAGTTTAAACAAAGGAGTTTTCTTGGGTGGGCCTACCCTAACTAGGTCAAGCTGATAGATATTATAGTCTTAATGGAGGCTTGGACTTTTCTGATAAGAGGTTCCAAACAGTAGGTTGGTCTCCAATTGAGGTTCTTTTCCTAGATCTTCCTTTCTGACTACTGGCTTTATATATTTCAGACTTGCTTAACTAGCCTCCACTCACAATTAATAGCCAACTCCTTGTAATACACATCTCCCTATAAAAAGATATGTGGGTGGATGGATGGATGGATAGATGACAGATAAATGTTTCTCTAATCGAACTGTGACAAATACAAGTTTTAGCATTGTCAGGTCCTGAAACTTGTACAATTTGGTGTGTGTGTGCTTCCTCCTTAAGAAAATAAGAAAAGTAAGAAAGTATTAAAAGATATTTAGTTATTAAAGTCCTTAGAATGATAAAAGAAACACAAGAAATAACAATTTAAATGTTAATAATATCATATAGCACAGAATAATGATTTTTTTTTATTATGAGCTGTCTGGTACAGCTTTACTATATACTTTATACTTTTATGTATAATTGTTAATAAAAATATTTTTATTAATAATAATTTTGATCAGGTATCAATGAAAACAAATTCTTCAGTTAAATTTTCAAACTTAATTGTAGATGGTTGCAAATGATTTGCCAGAAACTGACTTTATCTTCATGTTTTTTGAGGTCCAAAACATGGGCAGCCTCTAGAACTGAGAAAATACAAGGAAACCTACTCCCCTCAAGAAGTCTCTAAAAAGACCACAGCTCTCTCAACAGCACAAATTTAGACTCCAGAACAGTAGGGGAATAAAACTGTGTTTTAACCCACTATGTGGTAATTTGATAAGCAGCAATTGAAAACAAATATTTATGTTTTCTGTTTCATATGCAAATATATATGCAATGTTGGGCCCCTTCTAAGCTTTAAAGAGACTCCAAACTGAAGGGATTGTAAAGCCTATACTTTTATCACTGTCATTCAGTATTTTTTTATTGTCTAATTCAAATACAAAACAAAAGCAAGAACCAAACACGTCATGTGTGGATGCTTCCATGAAGATTACTGATTACTGAGAGAGAGAATGGGGTGATTTGGATCAGCTAGCAATATACTTTACTGGACATTCATGCAAGAGGAAAGCTCAATCCTCACCCCAGCAGGTGAATTTAGGGCTGAGAATAAAGGTAGCCAGTGGCAATACCATTCTGAGCAACTTAGTTCTAACTCGATGTGCCTCCCTTTTTCCTCTAAACACAAGCTCTGACATTAATTTACTAAAAAGCCTTAGAGGCAGTAGTTCTAGTAAGCCTTGTCAGGTGGCTCAGTATTCCCTCTAACTATGACCAGTATTCTTCCTTGGAAAAAAAAAAATCTGGTAATTTGTTCTCCCAAGTCATTATTTCCAGTAATATTCTAGTGAAATTGGGGTCTGAAGTTCCTAGGAAATCAATTTAGAACAAACTTAATTTAGAAATAAATTTAATTTAGGACAATGTTCAGGACATTTTTCTATGTCTGTGTGAAGAGACTTCTCTAAAGCAATACCAAATATTTACATGTGCAAACATGCAAACATAAATACATTTATACATACATGCACACATACATCAAATGCATGCATAGATATACAGACACTTGCATGCACACAAACAAGATGTCACCTTTAATTTAAGCGAAACTGAAAGTTTACCCAATTCTGGAATGAACCAATAACACAGATTCTTCAAAAGTATATATTAAATTTGTTCTTTTTTTCTACTAACCTATCTAACATTAACTTGAATGTTAAACCTGCTCAATAAGAATCTAGAAGGGCAAGGAGAAAATTTCCCTTCCACTCTTACATAAAGAGCCACCTCATCCAAAACAAACTCTTCTGGAGCAGACAGTTCCCAGTGACTGGAAGAGGGGTAGGTATAAAAGCTGAATTTGGACCCAATATAAGAAATCTCTGAGTAGTTAATCAGGTGAGAATTTGCTATGCAGTCAGTCATGACTACAGTCAGTCCAACATCTCCCACTGCTCAAACCTTCTTAGCCTCTTTCCCTAACAAACATCTTCAACCCCGAACTCTTTCCTCTCTCCTCAAAGTCTTCTTGCTGAAGGCTCTCTATAGCAGTAATACCTAAATTGATATGTCCAACATATATTTGTTGATATTTTATTGAGAGCGATACACAAGGACAGTCCTAAAATAAAATCTTTCTGAGGACAAAGTCTTTGTCAGTTTTATTCGTTAGTCATAAGCAGTGCCAAGATAGTGCATACTTGTTTTATTAGTATACTCATTCAGCAAATTGTGATGCAATGCTTTTTATGTCCCTGCACACTTAGTACATAGTGAACAAATAAATGATGGATGATTGAATGAAATTCTGAGATCTTCCTCTATAAACACAAACTACTTTAGTAAAATCATTTAAAAGTAGGGACAATATTTAACTTTTTTTATTGTGCTCTTCTTTGTCCATATGAAGCTAATCTCCAATCTTCCAACTTTCTATAATGATAGTTACGGCCACCTAATATCCTTTCTTGATTACACACAATATTACTAGCTATATTTCTATGTGATTATCTAAGTAGTGTGAAACTTTCTCCCATGAGTTCCACATGACATAATACCTGAAAGGTATGTCAATTGATCATATGTCCTTCTACCATTTCAGTCAAAACACTTAAGGTAGATTGCTATTTTTCTCTTGCTTCCAGCATGCATTCAAGGATGAACATTTTTAAATCATAGGTTACAAACTCTTTGACTAAGGATTCTATTTCAGAATCCTTTAGTAGCTTTATATTTTCTGAGACTAACACAGTGACATCTGACACATAACAGATCCCTAACATCTCCCAAGTTTAATCCCTCTAATGATGGTAAGACAGAGAAAATAGCTTAGCACTTTTAATAGTTTTGAATCACTTGATTCCAGCAGAAAGGAAGAGGCTCACTGCTGTTAAACAAATAATATTCACAGTTCCAAAATAAACACTCGTCTAATAATATACTAAATATTGTATATGGACTGCCTTCTCACATTATTTGAAATATTATATGATTACGTTAAAATTCAGATGTATTTCAGAAAGTTAGAATATCTAGTCTAAAGTCAAATAACTGACGATATCAATGTAAACATTCAAAACAAGATTGCCACCAATCCATCTTTAACTTCTAAACACAGTGAGTTTCCTTGGATGAAACTGTTTCGTAACTATGGCATAACAGTTATATAAGTGAATTCTTAGAATATCAGAAAGCAGAAAAAGTATAAAAATAATATAGAAATTTGAATATATACATAATTACATGTCATTTGCATTATTACTGATTCTATTCACCTTAGTTAATCAGGGAAATCGTGTTGGTTTGATTATGTTTTAATATTTCTTAAGGCAAAGGTATATGGGGGGACTAAATATGTGGGGGGGCAAAAATTAAGAAGTTGTTGGAAAAATAGTGATGGGCTGACCCAAAGAAATTGAAACGTGCTTCTAAAACATGGAGAACCAGAGAAGGGTTCTTTAAGAGGCAATTGACATTTCCTGACAACAACAGAAAGATCACTCTAGTGACAGTGTGAATAGG
The DNA here is from genome assembly GCF_000260355.1 of Condylura cristata. NCBI lineage: Eukaryota > Metazoa > Chordata > Mammalia > Eulipotyphla > Talpidae > Condylura > Condylura cristata. The sequence goes on along the minus strand of NW_004567106.1, from coordinate 6,152,460 downwards.
AGAATAGAAGCCTGTCAGGTTGCAAGTGGACCTCATGTGGAGGTTTTATGGTGGTTCTGGCTAGACAGGGTGGGCACCGGGACACTGAGTAATGTGGATGGCATTTTTGATAAGTATAGGAGGCAAAAATGATAGATGAGGTAGATGTTTGGAGGAAAACAAAGCTACATACTTGGGGAAGTGTCAATTCTTGGTATAGAAAGGAGGAGGAGGCTGAGGGAGGATAACACACACTGATATAGGTCAGAAACCGTAGTAGAGATGTATAATAGGTAGATAAAGAAGAAATTTTATCAGTGAAAAATATAATAATTTATGTGACACTTCTCAGGTACTATTTTAGCATTTAATATGCATTAATCTTTCTAGTCGTTATGCAACATTATTAAAAGGAACTGAAGCAAAAGGAGTTCAGTAACAGATACATGATTACACAGCAGGTATGTGGCATTACTGAAACAATCTTGTTTTAAACTTACATTTAATCAAGGGCTGTTGCAGAATATTAAATACTTTTATGTAGGGCCTATTATATGCAGATTGCTCTTAAGCAGAAGTATTACAGTATTTTTCTATGTGAGAAAAAATAGTTACATGGGCAATACTGAAAGGAGGCAATAAAGTTCCTTCATCGAAAAAGTTAACAGACATAACTGGTAAGACTTGTATGAAATGGGTATTGTATTATTTGGTTCAAATAATGCAATAGAATTTCATATAAACCCAAACACAGAACCTGGCACGAGGTAGACATGGAAACCATGCTAGTTTCTCCCACCCATTCCAATTTTCTTCTTTTCATTCACCTTATCAAAAAAACAAACAAACAAACAAAACCAAAAAAAAAAAAAAAACTTGTTCTTAGGTCTTAGGAGAGAACATTGTCTGTTTTGAATTATTTCAATTTTTTTTGATTGTAGTGTCTATTACAAATGGCAGTTAATCTTTAAATGTAGAATCATTTATATTCATATTCTGATGTGCCCTTTCTCCTAATTACTCATGCGTGCACACGCCTACCTCACAGTCACACACAAACACGAGGGGAGGGGAGGGATCCCGAGTACTATCTTAATAGATTCGAACAGAACAAATTAATTTGACCAAAGGGAATTATCTGGCCTGAAAACAATCATTAGTTGTAATATGAGTTCTGAGGGATAATTCTGACTCCTTCCTGTAGACTACAGACTTTTTTGTTCCTTGACTTGCTGGATCTCCTGTCCCTCAGCTTGTACCCACAATGTAAGCCTTGTAAAACTTAAAAAATTTAAATACTTATTGCAAATAAATTCATAATGTTAATTTAGCAAGCTAAATTAGTATATAATATGCTGAAAATACTACTTGGATTTATATAAAATAAAAGTCATTAGGATGCTTTTTTGTGGATAGCTTTAAGGTGATAATATCAGTATAAACTTATGTTATATAAAGGATCTTTCTCAAACTTATGCTAAATTTTCTTTTTATGATCTTTAAATAATTAAAAGCTATAAAGGTTGAGGCCCAATGACAGTAATTATTAAGATGTAAGTAAAATCATTAACCTCCACAAAGCCTAAGCAGTTTCAAAATGCCCCCACATTTCAACATGTTATTTTGTTTGAAAATCATTAATGCAAAGGTTGTTTTCTAACAAATTTGAGGAAATCATCTTATTGCCAAGTAATAAGGACAAGTAAGCAACCTGAAGTGGTATGCTGTATCAACGTGGCTTTGATGTCATGAAGCCTGAAAACTGACCTTGCTCTAGAAACTCTAAAACTTTTTCTCTTCTCCTGGGGCAGATTATTTATAAAATGTCTTGGCTACTTCCTTTACCTGCACCTGGTTTATGTCATCATCACCACTCCTACATTTCTTTTTCTGTGAAATTAAGGTCCTTTAGCCTAATCAGCTAAACAATTTTCTCTCAAATGCAGATGTTAACTCCTCAACTGGAGAGAGAAGCAAAATGATCTAGATTTAATGATTTATTAGCACAGAATCATACCACAAAATCAGCCCAAGCCAACCCACTGACACACATAGTATACTGCTCCCTTCAATGACTTTATTTTATCATTCAGTTCTCTTCTATTCAGCCCAGGCTTTTCTCTTTCCATTCTCCCCCTTCTTCATGCCCTATTATTAACCTGAAAGTTCATAGAAAAAGGAATAATGTAAACTCTATTTACACATCCTTATACCCAGAAGCACAACTGACAATTTTTAGAAAATATTTTTAGCATTCTATACTTTTATTTTTATTGAGTTACTAGTATCAGTTTACACCATTGTAATTTAGAAGTACAGCAGCGCCCCCTTCTGGTGCTGTTACAACACCTGAAAACAAAACACTCATCTTCACTATGGTCCATTATGCTCCCCCGGCCACTTTTTTCTCTCCTCTTCTCATGACCCTCTGTTAGCCCAGTTCTAAAGTCAGTTTTCTAGAGACTTTTATTTGTTTGGCTTTATTTGATGCTTTGTTTTGTTTCTCTATATTCCACTGTCTTTTTCCTTCTGACTTATTTCACTTAGCATTATCTCCTCTAGTTTCATCCATGTTGTCACAAATGACCCTACATTATTTTATTTTTATGGCTAAGTACAACAGCATCCCACTGTGTACATACACTATATATTATTGATCAACTCATCTGTATCTGGGCACTTTGTTTCCATAGCTTGGCTATTGTAAATAGTGCTGCAGTGAACCTAGAAGTATGTTTCCCTTTCTGCTTTTTGTATTGTTTCTGAAGAAAGGTAGTACCCTCTTCATTTAAGTTTTAAAAATTATTGACTTGAAGATTATTTAATACTTTTTAAAAGTTAAATGAAGAATTTCTATCTTTCTTCCCTAGTTCTTGAAGAAGTCCAAGTTTCAGTCCTTGGCCAAGTCTGTGAAACCTTTCCCTGTGAAGCAAAGAATCTTTGGGACCAAATATTCACACACATACACACACATCAGCAGCACATAATCCTGTTTCTATGACTTTCTCTAAATACAAGGGATGATGGAATTTCTGGTTCAAATAGCTGGACTTTTCATTTGTATATATGAGACTCCCACAGAATGGGAGGGAGACCAGAGTGAGGACTGAAGTGGGCAGTTCTGCCTGTCTTCTCTAATTGTCCTCTTATTTTTTTTAAGTTTTATTTACATATGCAAAAAGAAATGGGGTACAGGCCAGAGGTGCAAGGGTAGCAAGAATATTCACCAGAGACAGAGTGGGGAGCAGAACAGGTAGATCAACAAAGTACACTGCTGAGGGGAGCATCAGGCAAGACAAGAGAGGTCTGCTGCCCAATGTGGATCACTTCTGGGGTGGAATCAAACTCGCACTGAGGCAACCACAGCTTGGTTTAGCTTTGCAGTGCTGTGCTCCAACCCGCTGCACCACCAGGGAGGACCCCCCTTCATTGTTCTCTTGCTCCAGCCTACACATTTTAGAGATGGCCCTGAGCATCCTAATTCTAATGCTCTCCTTTCACTACTGTCCCTCCCAAAAAAACCTTTTGTTTACTTAACTCTCAGAAATTTTCTTCCCTCTGCCCAAGATATTTGCATTAATAGCTCTTTTATTTATTTTCTTTTTAAGATTTATTTATTTATGCATAAAGAACTAGGGTACAGGCCAGAGGTGCAGGGGCAGTGAGAGGATTCACCAGAGACAGAGTGAGGAGCAGAACAAGCTGACTGATGAAGTACACTGCTGAGGGAAGCAGAGGACGGGTCAGGAGAGGTCTGATAAGCCATGTGGATCATCTCTGGGGTGGGGATCGAACTCATGCAGAAGTGGCTTTAGCTTCTCAGTGCTGTGCTTTAACCAGCTGTGCCACCAGGGAGGGCCCACTGTTTTATTTCGTGTTCAATCTTATCAAGAATGCATTTTCTATGCAGGTCTTCCATAGCTATCCCTATTAACTTAACATGCTATAACACCCCCATCACTGTATAACTTTTACAGCTTCTATCTTATTTTTACATTAAATTATTTGTTTTATTTTAACTATCTGTCTCTCTGAAGTAAAGCTGCATGTGATCAAAAGCCTTGCCCATTATGTTTATGACTATCGCAATGCTGTGAAGAGTGTCAAGTATGATAGATATGCAGTAAATAAATTGTCAATTCTGTGTTGTAAAACAGGAGATAAGAAAGAAAGAAGAGAAAGGAGAGAGAGAGGGTGAAAAAGGCCCAGGGAAAATAATGTAGGGTTTTGAGGATATGTAATCACTGAAATGTAGAGCTTGGCCTCCTAGAAACACCTGCTGCCTCCTTAACCCCCTTGCAACATTGAATCAATCAATGAATGGAAACTGATCTGTTAAAATATGGTACATGTCTAATGAAATACTAGGACATCTGAAAACAAGAGTTAACTTTTCCTAGTACCATAGGTTGATTGGGAAATAATAACTATGAAAAAAAAATATATCAGTGCGTGGTTTCTAGCTTCTTTCGTTCAATTCTGTGTGCAACCACTTTCTTAGCACTGGTATAGCCCTTGAAAATCTTAGTATAACTAGTCTTTAAAAGAAAATCTCTCCTGCCATGATTTATGCATTCAGAAATTCATTAAATATTACCAAACTTGAGCTATATGCTAGACCCTATACTTACCCAGCCAGGTGAGTCATATCCCCTAGGAGACAGAGCTTAGAATTTCACATAAAATTCGGTATAAAAATAGTTTGGGGACTAATACATATTTTAAATACCAGCATAAGCAACAAGAGCAAAAATATAACTATACAGGAATAAAAGAGTTTATACCACAAGTGAAAGCTGAAATTGGGCAGTAAGTGGCAAATAACATTTCAACATTGACAAAAACGTATTTCCTGTGTTCTCCCTATTTAGGACAGTGCTATCAAGAGAGGAGCCAGTAGCCAGTCAACCTCCAATTATGTTGGAACTTCAATTTCTTCCCTCATTTCTCATATTATTCACATGCTACTATCTTCAGTACAAGAGGTTCAGTTCAGAGGGGTGTGTGTGTGTGTGTGTGAGTGTGTGTGTGTTCTGAGCCATTAAAGAATGTCTGAGCTGTAACATTCAATGAGAGAGAGAGAGAGAGAGAGAGAGAAAATAGTGTAAGGAAGGGAGGAAGTGAATTGAAAAGAATGATTTGGTGACAGGGAAAAGATGACCATGACAAAAAGAAAATTAAAAATTATATTCATGTAATTATATACATATAAAATATCTTGTGACAAATATGAATATAAAACTCTTTAATCCCTGTTCAAATGCAAATTAGTTTAATTTCAATATTAATATTACTCTTAATAATGCCTTCAGTAGACATTCAAAATAAAAGTTCAAGAGATAAGTCACCCACCTACTATTCAGCATAAGTTGCATTTATTTTTTTCTAGATGCAGAGTTAAAACACAGATATGAGGACACTAAAGTAAAGGAAAAATGACAAGAAGCACAACTGATTTCAGCAACAAGACTCTAAGTGTTTGTCAAATTAGACTTTCTGACTATTTCAGACAATCAGGAGATAAATGTAGTAAGGATGTGGTTTTAACTAAAGGAATGTCCCTTTTCCAGTCACTTGTCAAAACCTCTTTCTTACAACTGGCATCATGGAAATTACAACCAAAATGTCTTTTACAAAATCCTTCCACAAGAAAATAGTTTTTCAATTTTTTTT
>NW_004567106.1:6140551-6146488 GCF_000260355.1 Condylura cristata | reverse complement strand
ATTTTGCACATTTTTTTTTCATCTCAATTGTAATCCCCACGGGTTTCCCATCACCAAATCACCCCTGTGCCACCACCATAGTCCCGTGCATTTCCCTCACTCCCCCCACCCCGTTTTTGGTCCCATTCCCCACTCCACCCCCACAGAATGTCTCTGGTCTATGGTTTTCAATTTTATAAAAACACTTTATTATAAAGCAGTTATAGTAATCACTAAATCTTATGGTTTACAGAATATTTGGTAGTTTTCATTTACTGCTATAAATAAAACCAATGATTTAAGTAGTTTAGCTTAACTAAGCCATATATTCATAAAGCAGACTGGCATCATCTATTGAAATTAAAATTCAGAGGCTTCTTTTGAGGTACAGGGGTTGAGGTCTCATTACTTTCAGGCTATCACCAACCATTGAAGTATGGGTTTAATCTTCATCCAGCAAGCTGGTCCACCTGGAACAACAGACCTCTCCTATCTTTTCTGCTGCTTCCCTCAGCAGTGTATCTCAACAGGGCCACCTGTTCTGCTCCTGACACTGTCTCTGGTGAATACTCTCACCACACCCAGACCCCAGAATCTCTGACCTATAATCCAATGCTTATATGCATAAAAAGATAAAGATAAAATTAAATTAAATTATAATTCATATAGCAATCATTCCTTGAGACTTTTTTTACTTCAGTAAACACATACACACACATACACTCTGACACCTAAGGAATCACTGCTCACAGAGAAGACAAAAACTCAAAAAAAAATTTAAAGGTAAGTAGGTAGGTGAATGGTTGAAAAAACTGGTGTATCTATATTAGGGAAGACTATGCAGTCATTAAAAAGGAGTAGAATCCGTATCTATTTACAATGCTTGGTACCCACATTACCCATAACACATTTTTATGTAAAACATTAAAGTTGGAGAATGAAGTTCATGCTGTTCTTCTATCTTAGTAGGATTTCAAGCAAAATGATGAATATATGCATTTGTATCTATATTTATGAGCTTGGAGGTTGTGAAATGAAATGCACATAGTCAAAAGCTGTCACTACAGGAAGATAAGAATTAATAGGGGGATGGGTATGAAAAATTAACTTTTTTATCCATTCATCTCTATCATTTCACTTGAAGTGAAAAATGAACCTTATTTAAGACAAAAGAAGAAGAAAAATGAACCAGTTATTTTTTGAAATGTCTCTTAGTAAGTAATACCTTAGTAGATGAAAATATTTAATGCACCTTAAACACATCAGCATTGTGTTTTCTAATAAAATTTATGGCATCTCAAGGAAGAAGAGAGGATCTGAAATGAGCCCTGATGAGCACATGAATTAATAAAGTGACTCTCTAATCCTTAGAGACATAAATCCAAACTTCATGCACTTATGATAGAACAAATTAGTTAGAGAACCATTAACAGAGCATGGACTGGAATTATGCCAATTTCCCATTTGAAGTTTATTATATTGAAAGTTTATTATATTGAAAGAGATGCACCTTTGTTTTACAGAAGCAATTATTTTGGACCACATGAATATTGATTTATTTTAAGACTCTGATGCAATGATTTCTTATGTTATAAATTATAATCCCCTTTCATGTAGGATTAGGAATGACGACTGAGAATGAAAAACTCATGATGCTGCATTAATGTAAAAAATTTCATTTGCAAATAACTTGATAATAAGATTAATATCCCTTTTAATAGTCATAATTTTTTTTCTAAAACTTCAATCTATCTTCTAAAATATGCTGTTAAATTGAAAATATCAGTACTTTAAACCTAGAATAGCCAATCTATGGTAGCCTTTCACTATTGGAAAACACTGTTTTTCCTCCATATACTTAATTTTTAACTTGATGGAAAGCATTCAATTGCTCAAAAGGAGTTGCATCAAGAGTAGTTCATTTCTGCAGTACATTTTTAAATTTTTGACATGAAAATTGGTAAATCACTAATATATCCATTAAGGTCCTTTTTGTAATGCTTCCTCTTCCAATTACAATTTTAGTTATTTGAATTTCTTTGTTAGCCGTTAATTGTTTGTCTTTTTTTTTTTTTTTTCAAATTACCTGTTCCTAGTTGCATTTACATTTTCTATTGTTTTCCTGGTCATCATTTCATTTTACTCTAATCACTCTGTCCTTGTTTTGCTAACTCTGGACTTAGTTTAGTCTACTTTCTCTAGTTTGTTGGTGTAAACATTGGGTCGTTTATTTGAGATTTTTTTTTAATGTAGGCATTTGTCACCAAGAAATAGCCTTATTATTTTTCTTTTATTATTTGCAATGAGGTGTAAGTGATACTAACATAAGATTAGTTTCAGGTATATAACATAATAATTCAATTTTCATATTTGTTGGGAAATGACATGCTTCTTGTTGTTCTTGTTGTATAATGTAAGTTTTGGTATATCATTTCTATTGAAGTGTTAGTGACCTAGGCTTTAAATATGTATATACCATACATGCTTTCAAAGTTTACTCATTTAAACATTCTTCAAAACCAAAACTAATTATGTCATTAAGAAAATAAGGCATTTAGGCAAATTAAAGCTGAAAAGCAAATAAAATTACAGTAGTGTGTTTTAACTAGCAGGAAAAATTATTTGGTTAAATAATTTGTGTTATTCAAAACAGCACCAGAACTAAGTCTTAGAAACAAAAATTAATTACAAATGTTTTTTCATTGCTCACACATAACATATGTATCCCATCAAACTTGATTTTAGTTATTCCCAATTCCTTGAAATTTAATGAAATGAGATTAAACAATATGACAACTGGGTGGTTTAGTTGTGGGGGTGCTATGCTGACTATACCTGAAGGGAGAATCTTACATTCACAATACTAACAAGTGTGAACCAATGATACATTATTAAGAAAAAACAAACAAACAAACAAACAAAAAAACCTAAGGCTTTAAAGCTGACCGTGGAATGGGGGCAACCAGAGAAAAATAGGGAGGGTGCAGGAGGTGGACAAGAACATAGAAGAGAGGGAGCATGAGAAACTTTGGTGGTGAACTAATGTTTAGTACACTTTTGTAGGAGGGTGCACTATGGCAAAAATGCTTGAAGAGGGGGGACCTATGCTTTTACTGGTTTGCAACTAATATTCACTTACTAAGTAAGTAAAAGTTTCAAAAACAAACAAAACATATTAGTATTTGAAAAAAAAGCCCCTACAGTGAACTCAGTTATATAATAGCTTCCATGTAAGAAATGTCATGTTTCAATATCAAAAGAAAGAACAGTTCTGAATAAAAGAGCATGTAAACTTTGCAGAAAACACACTTAGGAATCACTTTTTCTAATATAAGCTAAAACAATCTGGATTAGTTTCTCTTTATACCTGGTTTAGAAGATGCTAAAGATCTACTTAGGTATGAGGATCACTGAACTTGTCTAAAATTCATTCTATGGGCACTTTGCAAATTTTAATTTCCTGCTTAGATTTTAGTAGTAAAATAGAATAAAGTTAGAAAAACAATATAGGGTTCCTATTTTGATTAATTTTTCAAATATATATTAAAGAGGGCAAAATGAGTAAGATACAAAATTGAGTAAGATACATATTTTGTTTAAATGCAGGAAAGACAGAAAGGCAGGCTGGTAAGTGACAAAAGTACATTAATTAATATGAGGCCATCATGAGAAAGTAGTTTTAAAATTAAAGATCAAGTAACTTTAAAGAATTGTGGGTGACAAATACAATTTAAAATATTTTTTTGAGATTTGCTTTTCTTTTTATTGAGGTAACATGAGTTAACAACAACATGCACTTTTAGACTTATTTATTTATGCATACAGTACTTGGGTACAGGCCAGAGGTATATAGGGGCAGTGAGAGGATTCACCAGAGACAGAGTGAGGAGCAAACAGGCCAACTGATGAAGTACACTGCTGAGGGGAGCAGCGGGCGGGTCAGGAGAGGACTGCCACACCATGTGGGTCACCTCTGGGGCCAGGGTGGGGATCGAACTCATGCTGAAATGGCTTTAGCTTCTTAGTGCTGTGCTTTAACCCACTGTGCCACCAGGGAGGACCAATGTACACTTTTCACATGTACAATTTCTTATCTCAGCAAATGTATACTCAATCCTTTCTGTCTCTTTCCCTTCTGGTAACCACCATTCTGTTGTCAGAATCTAAGAGTTTTGTCTGCTTCTTTTTCTCTTTATGTTGAATAAATGAGTGAAACCATATGACCTTTTCCCCTTCAATGTCCATATATACCACTGAAAATGGCAAGATTTCAGGCTGATTACTATTTTATTGTGTATCTATTTCCATGTCTTCTTTAGCTAGTTATCTATCATTGCACACTTAGGTTGTTTCTGTATTTACCTATTGCAAGTAATGCTCCAGGAAACATAGGACTGCATATATTTTTTTTTGAATTAGAGGTTTAACTTTCTTTAGGTAAATTCTCAGAAGTGGGATTACTAGATAATGTGATGGCGGCTCAACTTTTAACTCATAGAAGAATTTTTATATCCTTTTTCAATTTGCATCCATACCAACAATCCATAGGACTCCTTTCACTTCCCATCCTTCCCAACACTTTTATTATTATTATTATTATTATTATTTTGATAATAACTATACTACCTGATGTGACATGACATCTCGCTGTGGTTTTGACTTGTTTTTCCCTAATGATCAGCACTGTAAAACACCTCTTCATGTCTCTATTGGCTTATATATATTTTCTTTGGTGAAATGCATATTTAGATCTCTGTATTGTTGAACTAGGTTATATGTTTTTAGTGTTGAGCTGTGTGATAGCCCTTTCTGATACACGGTTTACAAATATTTCCTCCCATTCAGGTAGCTGCTTTTTAATTTTTTGAAATGGGTTCTTTCCCTGTGTGGAAGCTTTTTTAGTTTGATACAGTTCTACTGGTTTACATGCTCTTTTGTTTCTCTTAGGGTATGGCTGATGTCAATCAGCTTAGTTGATATTATTTCTTCTGTGTTATTTCTTCTTTTTATGTGGTAAGTATAATCTGAAGTTATTTAAGTAATGTACATATGAACAGATAACAAAATAGGTCATTCAGGATATAAAAATGTTAGGGGGAAAGGGTGTCCTGAACATACTCTACAGATACAGGTTTTGTGAACTTCACCCCCACTCCAGACACTAAAACTACAAATCCCAGCAACACAAAGGAAGAACTGCTAGGACCCGAGGGTGGAGTTAAGCAGCCACTTTGGGGTTTTGAATATAAAACCAGACATGTTGGGCTGAGGGTCTCTTTCTCTCTTGGCCTTGGGGCTGGCACCATGTCATCTGGTTCTTGATCAGTTTTCAGTGTGCTATTGGGGTTCCAGGTCAGAGGAACTGGTAGAATGCATTAATTAACTTGTATCTCTCTCTCTTTCCCTGGATTGTTTTCCTTTTTCCCCCCTTGTAAATAAACCCATTATTGACCTTTCATGTGTGTCTGCAGTTGAATCTTAAGTGCATGGATGAGGACTCACAGTCAGGCAACCCATTTTGAATTGGGTTGCCCTGTAACAAAAAGATCTTGAAGCAAGGAGAACAAGATGTAGCTGGAATATGACAAAAATGGGCTGACTGAGATAGCAAGCAAATCTAGAACATACATTTAAGGAAACCGTTAAGAGCCTAAGCACCACAGGGACTTAATTCTGTGCAATGGGAAAACAACCACATGTTTTAAAAGATATATTTGAGTCTGTTGTTCTCTCTCACAGTAGTGGAGAGAATCACAGAGATGAAGGTAGGAAAACCACAGGAGAAAACATACAAGGAGAATAGAAAGGTTGAGACAATTTCAAGATATAGATTTGTTTGTATGTGGGAGAGAATAAACATGGGAAAGGACTTCAGGATTACTCTGAGTTTCTAACTGAACAAATACATACAAGATAATACCATTAATTGACATTGCTTAAGGAAAAGTACAAATCACC
>NW_004567106.1:6138132-6139316 GCF_000260355.1 Condylura cristata | reverse complement strand
GAGTTTCTTCTTTTGGCATTCTGACTGATTTATCTTATAGCTGCCCTTGGTTTCCATATTAATTTTATCCATACAATTACTGTGCAAAGACATCAAAGAACATATTTTGATGTCTTTTGATATAATGGAGTATAGAAGTTAATATGCTGTCATATTTTAAGAAAAAATAAATAGCTAATCAAAACTGTCTATATATATATTGCATACATATTTTGCTATGTCTTCTCTGAATTTTTAAAACATATCTTCATATAAAATCTATACAACATGAATAGACATTCTGAGACATTCTGGCCTATGAAAAAGATGTTTTTAAGCTAAAAATCAAGAGAAGATAAACTCAGAAACTCTAGATTTCAATATCATCGTTGATTCACTTGGGCAATCTAAACGTGTACAAAGAGCTCAGGAAAAAGAACATATTCCTGTCCAGCTTTCAGAGTAGGGCCTAATAATAGAGCTGATATTAGGAGCCTTTGATTCCCCCCACCCCCCGCCCAGGACTTGAAGAGATAGTAATTTGATGACATAAAAACAAAGTTTTGAAATCATTTATAAGTTAAACCTCTAAACACGGCTAAGTGTGATTTAAAAACAAAAAAAGCATGTTATGTTCAAATCTTACCCAAATGAAGACAACTTTAACAACATTCTCCATGGAAAAAAAATCTTACAAAACTACTCAACTATGTTTCTTTCTCTCATCTCTGAAGGTTAGAGAACTTCATAAAGAACATTCATAAATATTTTACATTTCTGTATAAGTAAACCCACAAATACACAGCAACTAAATACAAAAGCTGAGATTATGTCCAGCTGCTTATCTGTCTGAATCCACAATCACTTGTGTTTTTGTCCCCAGTACAGATTATTCTCTATAGTTAACTTGAACTAAAAAAAGTGTAAGAGAGCTCTCAGTCATTTTTGTACTTTTATCACCTTCTGTATCCACTGGCAGGAGTTTACTCAAAAAAAAAACTTTGAAACTTCAATTTAATTTCTAAAAATTAATACTTAGCATAATAGGCACATACCCCACATATATGTGAATATAAAATTCATATTTAAACAATTTGATTCCTTTGTAAAATTGATTTGGCTTATTCAAGGCAAACATCACAATCTAGCAATTGTTTTTCTAGTGCAATACCATTTATTATGTTACTATGGGCTAGTATACTACA
>NW_004567106.1:6072990-6137632 GCF_000260355.1 Condylura cristata | reverse complement strand
TCAACAACTAGAACAGTGCCTTTACAGAATTCTTCTTGGCAAGAAGACTTAAGGGACAACAGGTGTTCAGTACTCCAAGAAAAAATCTTTATGTGTCTGGCATACTTGAATGGGTACAATCATAGATTTTGGAATTTGTCAAACTCTCTTTTATGTTCACTACTTTTTTAAAATAGGTCTAGGCCAGCTAAGCAATGTCTGTAAGCCTAATTGATTGTTAATTGATCAAGAAATTGACTCAGGAGAAGAAACACTAATCAAAAGCTTGTCACTTAAAACCTTGCCCAGAATATACACTTTGCTCCCAGGCTTTTAATTCTAAAGATTTATGTCTCATTCAAACTCATCTCTACATCATATGTGAAAAGCACACACACAAATTATCTGTAGTCATCAAAATAAAATGGCAATTTAGGCAATTAAAACAAAACAATGCAGGATCTTATTATTCTAAAAACACAACTGGCTCTCATGGCAAGAGACCAGAATTGCACTCTGGGGAGGTTTCTGAACTATAATGAAATGAAATTAAACTATTCATTGCCAGTGACAGAACCTGTCTAAAGAGTTTTTTATTGACTTGCCTGTGATATCCTTGTTCACATAACATCCCCTCTGAATGGATAATTACAACAGTAGGCATGCTTGCTCTTTCTTTTTCAGAAAGTGAGTCTTACCAAAATAGTGCAGTAAGTGATATGTGACATATAACATTTACTGAAAATCTGGGTAAAATCCTATGTTCTAAAATACTGATTTCATCAACATATTTCTCCAAATACCTATGTACATCTAATATCATCTCTAAGAAGGTAATTAATTATAGCCATATGAAAAATGCATCTGTAGAGATAGTCTCTACAGTTCACTCAAAAGAAAATTTTGACAGTAATAAGCTATCAACTGAGAATTTAATATATGAGGAACATAGCTAGGTGGTTAGGTAATCAGTAAATCATGCAAGGACTTTTGAAATTAATTTTTTCTAATAAATTATATAGAGTTAAGGAAACAAAAAATCTGCATTAGATTCAGTGAATGTGACTTGATATAGTTAAGATTTTTCTTAAAATGCTTTCTATCTGATTATACTGTAGAAAATGCATTTTATTAACCAATTATCTCCAGTTTTCACAAGGTCAATGCATGAGATATAGCCAAACATGCAACATTTTATGGATGAAATATAATTTTGAATGTTTTCATTGAGAATTAAAGTCAAGTAAATGCCATAGATATTAATATATAGGAAGAGATTAATTATACATCATATATTTTCACATAGCTTCATTGATTAACAAAACAATTGTAACATTAATGCTAAGCTAATGAATAACAATGTTAAAAATATGTAGTTAACAATATTTATTGCTAATTCTTTATCAAATGGTTACATGTGAACTTTTATTAGTAAACTTACTATTGTATATATATATATATATAGGTTGAATCTCAATGATGGACAATTAAAACATATATATAAGTGTTACTATATAACGTTATTTCAATTTAAGCATGAAAGAAAATTTAAATGTTCATAACAAAGGACTCTCATCTATTCAATAATAAATTTCCTGGACCTTTCCTGTGGTGCAGCAGGTTAAAGCACAGCACTGCAAGCTAGCTGTAGCCACTTCAGTGCAAGTTCAATCCCCTGCCCAGGAGGTGACCACATGGCACAGCAGAACTCTCCTATCTAGCCTGCTGCTTCCCTCGGCAGTGCACTTAGTCAATCTGTCTGTTCTGCTCCCCACTCAGTCTCTGATGAATCATCTCATCACACCTCTGCACCTCTCACCTGTACCCAGTTCTGTAGGCATAAATAAATAAATATTTAAATAATAACAATAATACATTTCTCAATATTTTCTTACATTCTTATATCTAAGCCTAGCCAGTTTGTAGAGCAATATTTCTTTTCCAGTATCTTAATTTATATCATCATCTAAGAAGGCATTTATTTTCCATTAAGAAAATGAGCAAAGGGATTATTTTTTATAAATTTATATTTTAAATTACATCTTAAATATAAAAGCAAATGTATTATTTTCTATAAGTGGTCTACATTCCACTTATGTTTATGGGTTTTGTTTTGGAACATTTATACAGGGAAGCAAGCAAATACATACTATCTGAATTTTGTAAAATGAAAAACTCATTATTTTTATTTCCCATTTATTATGCCTGGCAAAACATTTACTTGAAGGCCTTGTCTAATTTCCCCTAAATATATTCTTCCCCTGACATTTTTTTCCAGGTTAAAAAAAAAAAAACTTTCAGCACATTCATTTCCCACAACTGAAGCCATGAACATCTGATATAATTTCTGGCCTCATTTGAAATACTTATTATCACTATAACATACAAATTAAAGAAAAATAATCAGCTTCCTAAAAATGTTGCAAAAGATTAGGCAGTCCTCACATAGTTAATAGTATGGGGTTTACTTCAACTGAAAATAAAATGGCTTGTGTGATCTTGGCCTGAAACTTAGCTAATACATTATACTCTTAAAAGGAAAACTTGCAAACATATGAGACCACACAATATTTACCTCCAAGCCATTGAACAGGTTGCAGAAGGGAAAAAAATAATCAGTAGAAATATTATGTGTTTGCCAATGTGAAATAAAACTTAGCTGTGCCAAGCCAACTCATTCCCTTTACGTATGTCAGCCTTGGAACCATATTGATTTTTGAAAGGGTTGCTTTTTACTTAAAGACATAAATTCACTTTAAGAAGTCCTTCCTAGGAAGTAACTGACTAGCCTCTAGAATCTGAAATTTGCATGACAGTAAAATATTTTTTAATTTCCATGATAACAAAAGAAAATATTTGAAAAATAAGCTCATGCTGCTATTTTAAAAGACATAAAACTATTACTCTAGTAGTCTCAATATTAGACTTAAAATTATAAGATACTTCACTGAAAAGACTTGGGTATTAATCATTCAACACATTCTGTAAATTTACAAAACAGAAATCCATAGAGAATATATATTTTTCCCACATCCTTTTTTTTTTTTTAAGGATTTTTATTTATTTGTGCATACAGAACTGGGGTGCAGGCCAGAGGCTCAGGGGCAGTGAGAAGCTTCACCAGAGACAGAGTGGGGAGCAGAACAGGCAGATCGATGAAGTACACGGCTGAGGGGAGCAGCGGGCGGGTCAGGAAAGGTCTGCCACTCCATGTGGTCACCTCCGGGACAGGTGGGAATTGAACTCATGCGGAAGTGGTTTTCCCGTCTCAGTGCTGTGCTTTAACCCGCTACGCCACCAGGGAGGGGCTCCCAAATCCTTTTAATTGTAATGGCGAGAAAGAAATTAAGATGCATTGTTCATGATCCTCTTATATTACTCCATTGATGAAGTTTTTCATTATCTATATTGTGTAATTTACATAATTTGTTCAACAACATTGTATTTATCCTCTACCCTATATCCATTCTTTTGGAGACAAGAGGAAAGAGCTATATATACTCTTCTCATATGTAGCTTGTAATAGATTCATAGAGATAGTTCCAGAAACCTATGATGAAAAGGGAGTGTGAGACTAACATAAGAGAATATTGTGCATAATGGTAGAGGAGAGAGCAAGTTATTGTGTCTAGGGAGAGTTTTGCAATGGGAAGGGTTTAGAAAGAAGAATCAGCACTTGGCATTGAGGAAGGTGAGTAAGGAAGGGTGTTCAAAGGGAGCTGAGTGGTAAACATTTACTAGCTGCAAGTATCACTGGAACATTATTGGAGGGAATAAACACAAGTCAATATGACTGAAGAAAGAGTTAAGATCAGGTAGCAAATGGCCATTTATTAAGAGTCATTATTGCTAAGTGAGCCATTGAATGTAACAGAACAACTGAAGCCGGGGGTGGGGGGTGCAATTTGTGTTTGAAAATGGGATTTTTTTTATATATTGTGGAAAATAGGAAAGGACAAAGGAAATGGAAAACTACTTTTTCTAAAATTTAATTTAGAAATAAGTTTTGAGAAAATGCGGTAGGGAATTTAAGGTTAGAATTTTAGTATACAAGATTAATAAATGAGGGATTGTGAGGAGGAAAATGGGAACACAATAGGGTATCTGAGGGCTGAAAGATGTGTCAATGAAACTACTTAGTTTCATCTACTTTGTCATAACAAATCATGTGTCACTTAAGTAATAAATTATATATTCTCTGATTTAACAATTTGATTCAGGATGGAAAAAATAATTTTCCATACCCAATCTGTGTTTGCTGTCATCACTGAACCCAAGAGTTGGTTCACTTTCCTCTGGTCTTTGATAATATAATAATAAAATTAAACAGAAAAACTCTAACTGCTTATTCATACAATCTCATATGGTAGTAAATTGTGTTTCTCTGAGCTCTCTATTGGTCAATAGCATTTTGAGAGGCTGATCTTACAATACAGCATCCAATTAGGAGTCAGACTTTTGTTACCCATTCTTTTTCATGATAGGATCACAATGACTCATTTCACCAGAAGACTATTCGACTTTCTTCTGCACCTTCCTCACCCAAAGAACTTAATTAACTTTCTTACACCACAGTCATGACTAATGCTTGCAGCTGTTAACTTAAGCATAAACTTGATATTTTTAGTTGCTTTGTTCTCAGAATAAGTTTCTTTATATATATAAAAATTGAGCAAAAAAAAAAATTGAGCTTGTCTTTCTGTACAGAATCGTTGTTCCTATTACTCAGACCAAAAAAGGAAAAAAAGAAAGAAAGAAAGAAAGAAAGAAAGAAAGAAAGAAAGAAAGAAAGAAAGAAAGAAAGAAAGAAAGAAAACTGTACCATCAAACACTGTAACCTGAAATTCCTAACCAGTTCACATCACTTCAACTTCTACTGCTGAAAATAATTACAATAATGATGGAAAATCTAATTAAAATATATATTTTGGGAAGTAAAAAAATCACTGTGACTGAGATGGTTTATCTAATTACTTTAAGTCTAATCGTTGAAAGATAAAAAGTGACCATTAGGATGACAGTAGTGACCTGAGATGAAGCTGATGGTATCAGTAACAGTAATAACCAAGCATCTACTTCTTTATTGAAAAATCCTCACTACATTCCATGAGTTAAGCACTGTTCTATTGATTTTTCAAATGAATAACCTGAAGTTCAGGGGAATTTAGCAGATTGTCTAGATTAGCAATCTTACAAGTTAGTCTGATTTCAAAGCTCATGTGTATATATATTTTCCTTTTAATCCCTTACTGGTGCTTTTCATGATATCCTTCATCTATCAATATTAGCTTTCAAAAAGTCCTTACTTTACTTGCTCCATTGCCATCCATTTATTCAATAATTACTTAAAAGCATAATAGCTCTGTATCAAGCTATACTAAACTCTTGAAAACACACAACTTTAACATGTAATAGGTTATGAAATAAGAGTAAATGAGGAATATTTGAATATTATGCTGACAATACCACTGATAATAATAAATGTGATTGATTTTAATTGAACTTTTAAATTTTGTTAGGCAATGTTTTAGGTTCTATATGTGAGCAAATTCACTTGATTCATAAAACAATTCTATAAAACAGGCATTGCTATTATCCACGTTTGACAGTTAGCAAACTGAAGCACAGGAAACATTAGAAAATATAGTTGTAAGAGAGCTGCCAGAAAGGAAACATAATTTTAATCTTTTCAATAACCATCTATGGCATATCTGCTATGTGACATGCCTTGATTGACATTAGGGAAGTTTTTACTAAGGATGAAATATATGAGTTAATTCTTAAAGAGTCATTTCTTTTGATGAATATGTAAAGCAGAAAAGAACATTCAACCTACATAGTACCACAAATGCTCCCTCAGTATGACATATTTGACAAATATACACAATCAGGTCATTGTATCTTCACAGTTTCCTATCTCAACTGGCTTTTGAAGCTGCCCAGTCATGTTTCTGTTGCTAGAGTTTTTCTTTCAATGCCATTTCATGCTTGCCTACCATTCAGAAGTCTCTAAATACTTCATTTAGTGCTAACACATTTTACTTGAATTTGTTTTCTATTTTACAGACTCTAAGCAAGTTAACATTTATAAGTATTCAAATTCCTGTAAATGATTGGGTGAAGGTTATTGTAGAAAATAGTCACTCTTAGGTATTTCTTATTACCTTATTATTTATCTTATATCTTGATGTTTTAAAAGTCACATATCATAATGAACCATTGTATAAATATGTTTTGCCTAAATGTCTCAATGGTTTAATGCTAAATAAACATGACAAGACAAGGAATCATGAGTTGAGTAAACCTACAAAGAAAGATCTTTGTTAGACAAACAATAAAAAAATTGCTGAGATGAAAGGATAAATAATTACCTAAGTTGGGTATAGCCTTTCATATCTGTATACAAGCCAGTAAGAGGCTGATAAACTGCTGAATCTTACTATGAGAAGTGGAACATTGAAGGTATAGGCAGTTGTACAAAGCCAAGTAGGTCTACTGGACTGGAGAATCATCTGCTTCTCAGAGAGGAAATCAAAATTCTTAAACTATCTGCTCTAAATATATCCTTAGAGGAATGATGGTAAGGACTGCATTTGCCAAAAAAGAAAAAAAAAAGTCTCAGTATCTGAGAACAGTTTCTTTAATGACATTTTCTTCTACACTGAAGGTCTACATGCAACAATAAGACCTACTTGGAAGAGGAATTTTATATATCAAAAAGAAGTGGAGGGCCTCCCTGGTGGCGCAGCGGGTTAAAGCACAGCACTGAGAATGTAAAGCCGCTCCGCATGAGTTCGATTCCCGCCTGCCCCGGAGGTGACCACATGGTGTGTCAGACCTCTCCTGACCCACCCGCTGCTCCCCTCAGCAGTGTACTTCATCAGTCTTCCTGTTCTGCTCCACTCTCTGTCTCTGGTGAAATCTCTCACCACCCCTGAGCCTCTGGCCTATACCCCAGTTCTGTATGCACAAATAAATAAATCTTTAAAAAAAAAAAAAAGAAGTGGAAATAGCTATATAAAAATATTCTCTATTTTGGGTATTGCATTTTCATAAATGAGTATGTAATTTTAGTGACTAGATATCAAAAACCACAAACTTTAATCTGCCTCAGTACACTAAGTGTTGAGGAATCTAAGATTGCTTTATTTTTCAATTATAGGCTCTAAGCCATAATCCTGCAATCCTAACTGCATATTTGCTTACTATTTCCTCTATTACAATGGAAAAAATCCTTTTCCTATGTTAATCGTATCTCTGCCTTTGTTCATAATATTGTCCCATCTAACATTCTCAAAAAAGTTCGTTAGTTTCCTCTTTCTATTTGAGTTACCTTCAACTATTTCTTCTTTTCTGGATCCTTTCTTTTAGGATATAAACATGTTAAACTCTCACTTTCTTACAAGCAAACAGTTTGAACACTTTCTAGTCAATGTTTAACTTTATTTAATATGTCATTCTTTTGAACTTTCTCAAGGATTTTCTTGATTTTTCATCACCTTTTCCTACTTTACCTTTATCTTTTCTTTAGTTTATCTGTAAACTCAGGAGTCACATAGTACTGACATTTCAAATCTTAATATTTCAGATGACATTATCTTACATGCAAAAAACCTTAAAGATGTATGCATGTCCTAACAGAACTAATAAATGAATACATAAAGTGACAGGGTGTAAAGTAAACATAAAAAATTATATGTACTTCTACACATTAATAAACTACCTCAAAGAGAAATAACTAATCCCATTTGTTATAACAGGTTGGAAAAAAATAAAATAAAGAGGAGTAAACAATCAAGGAGGTAAAAGATTTGTATAATGAAAATGACAAATCATACAATAGGTATATTATAAAGACACATAAAAAGATAAAAAAAAGGAAATACACTCTGTGTTCAAGAGTTAGTATTGTTAAAAGTGTTTATATACTACAGGTTTGATGCAATCCCTGTAAATATATTGGCGGCATTTTCAACTAAACTCGATAAAATATCCTAAAATTCATATGGAACCACAAAAAACCCCTAAATAATCAAAGCAATCTTAAGATGAAGAACAAATTTGGAAGTATCATTCTTCCTGATTTCAAAATATAAACTTATAGGAATTAAACATATGGCATCTGCATAAAAACAGAAGTAAGCCCACTAAATTGATCTTCAACAAATTTGCTAAGAATATACAATGGAAAAAAGACACTCAAGAAATGGTGTTGAGAAAACTGATAACCATTTACAAAGGAATTAGATTTCAACCACATATCATATACAAAAATAAACTCAGACTGCAGTAAAGACTTAAATGAAAAACATGGAATTATATTACGCCTAGAAAAAATAAAAAAAAATTCAACACCCTGGTTTTGACATTCATCTCTTGGAATATGACACCAAGAACACAAACAACAAAAGCAAAATGAAAATAGAAGACTAAATCAAACTAAAACACTTCTTCACAGCAAAGAAAATAATGAATGAAATGTAAAGAAAACTTAAAGAATGAGAGATATAACTGTAAATCATATATATTATAAGAAATTAGTATGTGAAACATGCAAGTAAACCTTATAACTAAATAACAGTAATGAGAAAACCCACAAATAATCCAATTTAAAAAATGGGAAAATGACTTGAATAGATATTTCTCTTAAGCAATATAGAAGAGGCTAATACTACATTAAAAAAATCAGCATTAATGATCACCAGGGAATTCAAAACAGCATTTAGATATCGCACATATTAGAATGCCCAATATTTAAGAAAAGAAAGAAAATAACAAATATTAGCCAACCCCATGTGCTGCTGAGACTGCTAATGATGCAGCTATAGAAACAGTGAGAAGATTCTTTAAAAAAATTTAGAAACAGACCCTAAAGAATCTCAAATTTTAAAAATTAAAGTTGAACTAAAGCATAATCAAATAATCCTAATTTTAGGCATAAGGCTACTCTGTGAGTGGGAGTGTAGCTATCTGTTAGAGATCTTGATTTCAATTTCTTTGTCAGGATCCCCCAGAGATAGCTGCTCCCACATTCATGGTCACATATTCACTATAGTCAAGATCTGTAGAAAATATAAAAGTCCTTCAACAGATGAATACAGCGTATATGGTATATACATAATTGTTCTTGAAACATAAAAATAATACAGGTTCATGTTTGACAAATGAAGAAACAAAGTATCAGTGATCCTTAGCTTTAAACAAGAGTTTAAACTGCTCCAAAGGGATTATATGTAACTTAAAACAAAAATAATATCTCCCTAACACAATTTCTCCCTAACATGTAAATAACCTCAAAGTGGTTTGAGCATATAATGTAGTAAAGATTATATTTAACTCTAGAAGAGTCTCCCGTACAGAGTATCTTGAACACTCAAAGAATAAGACTTGAACTTGTAATTTAAGAGGTTTTATAGCAAACAAACAGCTAAAAACTCTAATTCTAACATGCTTACTCTTATATTTAGATTTCAGCTAATTACAAATAGCAAGTGCTATGTGACTCAGTAATTACAACATTCACTTACTTAAATTCTGCTTAAAAAAGCAGATCTCTAAATACCATGGTTTAGTTGACTCTGAGGGTTTAAAACATCTCCCAGTTCTATTAGTTCAAACTCAATTTATGAGTACTTCAGAATCAAGAAAATGTCTAAGACTAGTCATTAGATCACTACTTTAAACGGTATAGGAAGCACTGAGAAGATTGAGAAGTATTGAGAATATTTGTGTGAGAATCTTTAAAACCATGGGAAAAAATGGGGAATCCATAGCAGTGTAGATCATGAAGGAACCACTGAAATGATGTGTCAGGACTTTTAGACCATTTTAAATGGTCTAAACTTTCCTAGTTACACATGAGAAAAAAGATGTTTAGACTTCTCAAAGGTAATCTAGAAACTGATTGTAAAGAGATAGGTTTCCCTTTGAAAGAGATATTACACAGCCTTTTAATGTCTATGCCACTAGCTGTAAATAAACAAAAACTGAATATTTATTAGCTAAACATTTATTCTTTTCAAAGGCAAGAAAACCCTAAATGGGTGGATTAAAATTATTAACTCAATAGGAAGAAAGTAAGCCACAATCATACAAACTTAGCAAAAGCTAAGTAATGAAACATACTTTTCTCCACCATAAATAATTACTAAAAGATAGTAGGCTATCTAACATGGTAAAGGAGAGTATGGGGTAGACTACATCAGAAGAAGAAAGCATAACTCTTTCTTTCAAAAATAAAGTTATTCATGATCTAGTTTCATGGATTGTTAGTTTTATTTCATCTACTACATGGAATATTTTTAGACATGAATACTGAAAAATCATAGCTTCTTGGCAAAGAAGACCTTACTATTTTGATGTAAAATGTAAAACCAATGGGTGTAAGAATAAATGAGGTAGAGGTCTAAATGTAATTTCAAACACCCTCCAGTTGTTTGGGTACTTCCCAAAATTCGACAGAGTTAGAAATCTCTTATCAGTGTGGTTTCATTAAAATATAAGCTCAGTTTAAAACTTCCTTTTTCATGGGGGAAAATGAGAGAAGAGTGGTGCTGTGCTACAGACAACAAAACTCTAGGGATAAGGACTGAAATCTGAAAAAAAAAAAAAAAAGTAACAGCTAAAATGAGAATCAAGAATAGTCAGGTCAGGGAATGACGAAAATATCTTATAAAGGATACTACCTTTGCATGGCTTTCTGTATGTTTCTCATGCAGATCTATGTGACTCTTGAATGTTGTTGATGTGAAAACAAACAAACCTCATTTTCCTTTATCTGTAATAGAGGGAAACTTTGGGACTTGCACAAGATTGCATGCATACTAAGAAATTAAATTTTGGAAAATTGTCCAAATACCTTCCATTATAGTAGAATAAGATCAAAATCATCTTTTACAACTATTAGTTTAGCTAAACTTGAGGAATGATACTTTATTTCTACATCATCAATAATGCAGGACTTCTTGAAGTACTGTTCCCTACAGTAGGGAAGTGATAATTTGTGGCAAGACATATATCAACCATTATGTTCAACAAGGGAAGATAACTATCCTCTTAACATATTTTTCCTACTAGGTGTTTAAACAAGGATCTTCAGTTGCCACAAATGGCTATCTGAAAAACTGAGTCAATCAAACTCACTAGTGAGAAGGACAAAACTATATTTGAAAAAAATCTAAGACAGCTGCCATTTCCCTCTCTAAATATTAAAGATAAAATGGAGGCAGAGGAGTTCTGGTATAAGACAAACAAATATTTCTGTGAAATTCTTACAATGAACTAATATATTCTGTATGATATACATTTTGCATTTGTGGACATCGATGTGGACAGAACTAATTTTTTTCATTGTCATTAACAGTAAGTTTCTGCAGAAGTCATATTTTTTTTAAAGATTTATTTATTTATGTACCCAGAAATGGGGTACAAGTCAGAGGTACTAGGGTGGTGAGAGGATTTACCAAATACAGAATGGGGAGCAGAACTAGCAGATCAACAAAGTACACTGCTGAGGGAGCAGTGGGTGGTCCAGAGAGGTCTGCTGGACCATGTGGGTCACCTCCCGGGCCTGGGATCAACTCGCACTGAAATGTGAAGCAGCTGCTGCTAGCTTGCAGTGCTTCATCCTAACCCATTGTGCCACCAGTATGGGCCTCAGAAGTCATGTCTTTGACGGTATATCTTTATTTATCTCTTTGATTTCTTTTTCTCTTAGAAAATATGAGCTTGTCTTATGGGTTCATGTGGCTTAAGATGGGCTATTATTTCAAATAGTGGATTCCCCTTTTAGTTCCTATCACGATCTAACCACTCTTTTACTTAATGTTTTGCTTAACCCACATGTGGTAATCCATTTTTTCCCACTGGTGAGCAAGAAAAAAGAAAAAAGGCATTAAGCAGATAACTATTTCCATGATATTCAGGAAGGCATAGTATACTGCACAATAGAATACTATTCAGTTATTAAGGAAGGTGAACTCTTGCCATATGTGACAGCATGAGTGGAATTGGGTGGGATTAAGATAAAGCCAGAAGGAGAAAGGCAAATGCTGGATGGTATCACTTAGCTGTGGAAAGCAGAGAAACAAAACAAAGGGTCAGCTAAAACCCAAGTAAGGGCCCTCCCTGGTGGTGCAGTGGGTTAAAGGGCAGCATTAAGAAGCTAAAGCCACTTCAGCATGAGTTCAGTCCCTGCCCCAGAGGTGACCCACATGGCAGGCAGACTTCCCCTACCCTCCCGGTGCTCCCCTCCTCAGTACCTCCTCAGGTGGCCTGTGCTGCTCCCCACACTGTCTCTGGTGAATCCTCTCACCACCTTTGCACCTCTGGCCTGTACCCCAGTTCTGTATGCATAAAGAAATAAATCTTAAAAAAAAAAGGAAAAAAGTAAGAACTAAACCCAGAAAGCTGAATATAGAACAGAGAGGCTATCAGATGACAAGGAAAAGGAGAGGAGCAAGAGCCTGGTGGGGTCAGATGTATATAGTACAGGACAATGTGTGTCTTGGTGGTGGATGCCATGTGATAGCACCACCCGGTTGGAGCAATCCTATACTTCTAGCACACAAAAATGACCTCAAACAATGTTATGGCAAAAATAAAAAAAATTTTAAAAAGTAATTGAAAAAAAGAATTTTGAAAGCCACCCACAAACTTTCTGCCTAAGGAGGCATTTCTATGAAATACATTTTTTTCAGACATTAAAGACAGCACTGTCTCACAAATTGATGTTTCCTTCAGTAATCCTTTAGATCAAAAGGAAGTGGCATATTTAAATTCTATTTACATAAACAAGTTGGAATTTTAGGGGGAAAATACCATAATTTAATGTTTCAGAAAAAATACAATGAAATAAAACCATAACAATGACTCGGATATGCCCTGACAATTAAGACTATTAGGTAGTCTGAGCTGGAAGAAAAATGAAAGATAAGGTCTACATACAGAGGTCTCTCACAATGCAAGCTGTCTATCAGTAGGTAAAATTCAGGAATCATGCTGGGAGAATCAATACTTCATTTCTAAGTAAATTATTCATCAGCTAGAATTTTTTAATATATATATTGAGTACTATTGTTTTTTTTTTATTTCTTACTTTTCTCTCTTAATTGCTCTTTCTTTTATTCAATACAAATCTTCTTAGTCTCAGGACAAAACACCAAAATAACTATATTTTTTACTCTATAAAATTTTGCCCCACAATAAATTAGTTCCATACAATAGAACATCCTGAAGTTTTCTTGTGAAGAAACACAGAAATCAAAATCTAACATTATAAAGAAAAACATGTTCCAAAGTAGGATTAAAAAAAAAATCTATAAATTTTACCTGACCTTTTTAAGAGTTTTGGGGTCTGATTTGAAACAGCAATTTTAGCTCTCTAATAGTAGATAAAAAAAAAAAAAAAACACAGCTGTTTAAGAGAACTTTGTAGATGTAATCCTTATGGCAAAGATGTTTGTTCTCCCTGTTTTGGGTAGAAAAATTAAGGAAAAATGTTTTTCATAACAGTGAAAATAACCCATTTAATGTTTTTGTGGAGACTTTATCTTAACTAAGCAAAGATGCCAAGTTAATGTCAATGATTAAGTTTCCTAAACTTTTAAAATGCATTTTAAAATAAAATATATATGTTCTTACTGAGGTTAACATTGGTTTACAACACTGTATTTGATTGAGAGGCCCAGGATCATGCTCCTCAGAGGTCTGGAACCTCGGTACAGTCACCACTAAAACACACAAATCCTCCACCATATGCCACAGGACATATTTTGCTCCCCATTCCCATCCTCCCACCTCTGGTAGCCTCTTTAACTATTAAAAACAGTAAAAAACAAAACAAAACAAAAAAAACAAAAAAAAAAAACTCCATATTAAGAAAGAATTAATAACTACCAGCTTTAATATAACAATCAAATATTTTTGTTTTTTTACAGTTTTAGCAGTTATATCATTATGGGTATGTATAGCAAATTAAAAGAATAATTTATTTTCTGTGAGATAAGAAAATTTTGTTAACATTGACTGAAATTTGGCTGATCCAACTCCATTTTTGACTAGATGTAGTATTTTCAGTTTAAGATATTAATTTTATTGAAAGAAAATATGTACTTTATATTTGAAACCGTAATTTGAAAGGAATTATGTGACATGAATTTGAAAGGTTCTGCCTGGGAACATATTTGATGTAAGAGTTGAAACAGTGAAAGTATAAATAGGGCTCTTATTTAGAGAATGACCAGGAATCAAGTCCAGAAGCTTAAAAAAAATGCTGTAGTGACTAGACCAGCACCACAGTAAAAAGCAGTGGAAGTCCTAGGAAGTGCAGTATAGCTAAAAAGAAAGTTGAAAAGCTAAATGCCAGTCCTGTAGGAGGTATGAAAGAGCTCTGAAACTAGAGTATAATGTTTATGACAGGAATTTAGTAACATGGTAAGCAAAGGAAAACCTCAAAGTTTCATAGTTTAATGAATAAACCTGTAAAAGCAGCAATGAATAATAATAATAATAATAATAATAATAATAATAATAATAATAATAATAATAATAATAATAATGAATAAACCTGTAAAAGCAGCAAGTAAGGGGACTTTTAACACAGGAGCTCCTCAGGTATTTAATAGCTGAGGTAGGGAAAGGCGCAATTTGAGAGGAAATGAACATCTTCGATGGACAAAGAGGGAAGAAATCATGGAAGCAGAAAAAGTGAGAATATTCAGGTATGAGAGGCCAACCTTGGCTTATACTGAAGGGGACACAAATGGAGAGTAGAAGAGTTCATTTAAAAGAGAAAGAAAAGGCTTTCCTCTTAGACTTGGGGGAATTCTCTGAGGAGTGTTCTGAGGGAAAGGTTTGAATACAACAGGGAAATCATGTCAGATGGTCTCAACATTTCTTCTGACGAAAAGGATAAGGTCATGTGCTAATGGTAAGAATAAGTAAGAGGGGTTAGAGAGACTGGAAGCTAATGAGGAAGAATCAAATCTGTCCACCAGCTGTGCTGTACTGGGATCAGTGTGCAATTTAAGGATAAAACATTTTTCTATGTGCACCCGGAGAAGTATGGTGAGAAATGCATGTCAATAAACTATAGTTTTCCGGTCAATACAGGTCTTTGTTTTTCTCAGAACAATTTGAGACTCAGGAATACTGGCAGACATATTATCTTGCTTGTAGGAACCAACAGTCTATGAAGTTACCAGTGAATGGCTGGCACACTATGAGTAATTTGTTCCTTTCCAGTTTCCATAGACTCATTTTACACTGATTTATGTTGGGCTTTCAGGAATCTGTTTTTGCCAACAAATAAATAAATAAGCACTAACTTATATATATATATATATATATTTTTTTTTTTTTTTTACAGAGACACTATTTTTTTTTTTTTTACAGAGACACTATATGATATAATATATTCAAGCATGGTCAGGAAATTCTGCACAAATCTTGAAAATTAGCGAAGAAATTTCTAAGTTTCCTTTCTGGGGATTGATAGAAGTTATCTATCAGTAATTTTGGGGGGCTTATCTCCAGAACAGAAATGGGTATGTTAATTTCCTTCTATTAACCAGAACATTGTAGAAATTAAAATTAGCAAAACACTGATAGTTATACAAATGATTATTATCCATAGCTAGGAAAATTAACTTTATCTAATACAACTGAGACACAAGTCCCTCTCTCTAGAAGATATATTTACTGTTCTGTAAATTATTAATTAGTTTTAAATTTATTAGTCACATTTTAACTTTCCTGGCTGCCTATATTGAGAAATTTCTACTTTGAGCTGTTCTTAATCTTACTGGGCTTGAGAAATTTACTTGCTTCTAAATACCACATTTTCAAAATATTTTAATGCCTTAAGCTACTTTAAAATTGCTGATATCTATCTATCTATCTTTCTAACCTCACATAGCTCTAGCTCTAGATAACATGGTCAAAGACTGACTTTTCCTTAAGAGTTTACAGACTTGAACCTGGAAAAACAAATCCCATTTCAAATTTACCAGCTCAATGAAAAAAAAGATTACAAATCAGAAATGGGTATGTTAATTTCCTTCTATTAACCAGAACATTGTAGAAATTAAAATTAGCAAAATTTTAGGTTGTCCTTGGTGGTGCAAAGGCTTAAGTCTTCTTGCTATCAAGCTGTCATCACCAGCCACTGCAGCAGGGACTCAATCCCTAGCCAGGAAGTTAGCACAGTGGTGCAGCAGACCTCTCCTGTGTTGCCCAAAGCTCTCCTCACCAGTGTATTTCAGTCAATCTGCCTGTTCTGCCCCCCACTTCTTCTCTGGTGAATACTCTCACTCCCCTCCCTGCACCTCTGGCCTACATCCTAGCTTTTGTCTGCATAAATAATATTAAAAAAAAAAAGATACAGGTTGTTTTCTTAGATACATTTACATTTTGTCAAATGCACATAAGTGATAGAATTCATTTAATGTAATTAGTAAATTGAGCAATGTTTCCTCTAGACCCTGTAGACAATCCTACTTTTTATAACATAATGGTGAACTATAGTAAGTCACTCTCCAAAGACCACCAAGATCCCTCTCCTTATGAAGTCTGAAAATAATTAAAGGGATCTTTAGTTAATTAAAGGGGTTAGAATGAAAGCACAATGAGGGAACAGAGGAGAAGGCCACTACATGTAGTGGTGAAAGTGGTGCCCCACCGTGAGGCATTCAGCCATGTGACAGAGGTCAAGGGACAACTGTGTCCTCAGCTGCTCAAACCTCTTATTCCAGTGCATGGCTCCCTAAAAAGGGAAACTTTTCCAATTCACACGGATGTGTTCTTCTTTTTTAAAGATTTATTTATTTATGCATATGAGAACTGGGGTGCAGGCCAGAAGTGTGAGGGGTGAGAGGATGCACCAGAGACAGAGTGGGTACCTGAACAGGCAGATCTACTGAAACACACTGCTGAAGGGAGCAGCTGGTGAAGCAGGAGACGTCTGAGGAATCACGTGAGTAGCTCTCTGGCCACCAGGGATCAAGGAATCAAACTTGTGCTGCGGTGGCTAGGATTGCTTGTTAGTGCTGTCTTTAACCCCTATGCCACCAGGTTGGCTCACAGATGTGTTCTTAGTGGACATACTGCACTGAGAAAAAGTTGTTTGTGGTCAGCCAAAAAAAAATGTGCTTACATAGTATGTGGTAATATACCTTGCCTTTCAAGAACTGTATTAGTGCCAACTGTTGCTCCTTTTCTTATTCTTGTCTCACAGGAAAGTAACTAGAATCTTCAATCCAGCCATGGAACCCAACCACACGTAATTTTATTGATTTATTTTTAACGCACAAAGATAATAATTACTAACTAACTTTTATTACAAAGCTGAAAATGAGACAATAAACATTCAAATCTATTTATATAAAGATAAATGTGTGACCACATAAAATATAAACTGTCTTGATCATTACATACATGATTCTACTTGATGGTAAAAGGCATAATAATGCAATGCGATCTCAAATAGGGGGAATTAAGAAAAGTGAGAAAGGCACATCTTAAAAGAACTAGCAACAACAAATGTTGGCAAGGATATGGAGAAAAAGGAACTCTCCTGCACTGCTGGTGGGAATGCAAACTAGTACAACCACTATGGAAAACTGTCTGGAGGTTCCTCAAGCTGCTAAACATGGAGCTTCCCTACGACCCAGCAATCCCACTCCTAGGTATCTATCCAAAAGACACAAAAACACTGATTGAAAAAGATACCTGTACCCCCATGTTTATTGCTGCTTTATTCACAATTGGAAAAACATGGAAGCAGCCCAAATGCCCAAAAATAGATGACTGGATAAAAAAGATGTGGTACATATACACAATGGAATATTACTCAGCAACCAAAAAAAAAGTGCCTTTTGCAGCAACATAGATGGAGCTGGAAAAGATCATATTTAGTGAAATAAGCCAGAAAGAAAAGGAAAATTATCAGTTTCACTCATAGCAGGCATGTAATGGACCAGGTAAGAAAATAATAATAATAATGAAATTATTAGCTATATACCAGAGGCATTTTTATGGGGTAGAGTGTGGAATGGGATCAAAAACAGTGGGGGAAGGGAAATGCACTGGACTATGGTGATGACACATGGGTGATTTGGTGATATGAAGTTTAGTGTTACTACTGAGATGGAAAAATACACAAAAATGATGTAAAAATAAACTATTTTATTATTTTTAAAAAGGCATAATGATTCAATGACATCTCAAATAGAGGGAATTAAGAAAAGGAAAAATATTGGTTTAATAAATAGAGATGGAGAAAAAAATAAACTGAGATTTCTCTGGTAGAGCAGGGAAGAATTGCACAGCAACTAAACTCATCATTTTATCCAGAATAGGTGCTCTTGCCTTGAGTGGCCTTGAAATACAAAGGGTTTGCTGCCAAATTACAGCACATACAGTTATCCTATAAATTTTTGTATAATCTCATAAAAATGTTTTATTATAAATGTGATATCAAAAATTTAGTAACAAAAAGTTAATTTTGTGACTAAAAACAATTAAGTGGAGACTGGTCATAGCTGTTCCCTGACCTCATACTGTATAACAGTGTCTAGTTCAACTTTGTTCTTTCCCATGAATTAAAGGACAGTTGTCTGTGGAAAACTGCCAGGTATGTTCACATCAGAAAGAATTTGTAAAATCAATAATTACATCACTTTATAGTGATAGTGAGATGTGCAAATCTGACATAGGAGAATATGCCTAGTTTTAGAATTTTTTTTTTTTTTTGTGTGTGTGTGATAGAGAAAATGCCTTGGAATGGAATCAAGACAAAAGTGTTAGTAGGGAAAACTGAAGACTGAGATCATGTTAAGAACAGCCTGAAGACCAGCTAGAGGGTATTGCAATAATCCAGATATGAGTGGTAAAGGGATGAATAAGAATGGAATTTGTGCGAATGGACTAGAAGGGGACGTTTTCAGAAATCTGATAAAGAATAGTAAATAGCTAATGATTACAATGAGAGAAAAAGTAGAAATGATTTAAGAAATGTAAATATTATAGTTGAAAAATGAAAAATATAGTGACCCCACTAATTAATAGACATATTTTAAGTTAGGGGACTCTTGCTCCAGGTTGCCTTTTTATGTTATTCCATACTGAAGCATTTAAAAGGAGGTGACAATATACAATTATGCAATTTTTTAAAAAAGAAATGACTTGTTATTTAGTTTCTATATTTTTAAAGAATAAATAAATAGAGCCAATGAAAATATTCGCTATGCATTAAGAAGCAAAAATTGATCGCACAATAGGCATAGTACCTATGCAGGCAGTTGTGATTACCTGCATTCCATCATCACACTGTGATTACACAATTCATTCCTAAAAATAACACAATTGTAGCTTAACATATAAAATAATCTTGCCATAAAATATAAAAAATCATTAAATTTAAATCAACAAAGATCACAGCTTCATAATATGAACTTGCATTACTTATATGAGTAATTCAATTGCACTATATACATGTTCTTAATTTTATGACCATACTTCATTAAAATAATTAAATTACTTATCAGGGTTCAAAGTTTAAAGAATCTTCTCTAAAAAGATATGACCAACTCAAAAGAGAAACAGAAATTCAAACTTTTCTAAATAGGTTAATTTTATAATATCAACTATTTTAATTAACAATGGTTGAGTGCTATTTACACATAATTTAATTTTCAGAATATATTTTAAGATCTCCAAATAGATATTACCAATGCTAAGCTCACTAAACTTTGTCTACCATTAAAACAAACCCTGACTTGTTTTAATATCCTTTTCTTAGACTATCCAATATTACATTTTCATATTATAGTAAAACTTCTCTCATCTTAACTGCTTATTAAATTAAACATACATAGTCATGCATGAAACTCCCTTTTCACAATGGTCATGTCAATTGCTGTTGAGGCTGTAATGCTCACAGAGAGTCAGAATAGACTGTTCTTCCGATGTTTGAGTATTGATATCATTGAATTGATACCTTAAAGAATGGGTGTCTATGTGATTGATATTGTGGCAGTTAAATAACTGCATGAAATTTGTGGGATAGAGGTGGCTTGGCATAAAAGGAGCACTTAACTTTGAAAATTTATGTTCTCTGATTCTGGAACCCATTTGACTTTAGAAAAGTCACTTAGTCTCTGAGTCTTACCTTTTTTATCAGTAAAATGAGGCAGTTTATGATAAATGTCTCAGTCTGGTACTAAAGCAAAATGATTGAAAGTAATTCTGTGTACTAGTTACATAGCTTTTTAGTTTCTAGCAATTGTGTGTGTAAGTTTTGCCAATAACTTATCTCTGCCAATCTGCCTCGGCTGTTACACATATTGTGCAAATTCCAGACCACAAATTATTATCCCACTGAGCATTTTGAACTTGGTTAAATTAAGCATACTTTTCCAAAATATCTGCTAATGCTAAGAAAAACAACCAAAGGTATTATTTGGGTTTTCCAAAATCAAATGTCTGGACCAAATTTGTTGTGATTTATTTCCATGTTCCACCATGGCTTTCTCTTTTGAGGAAGTAATTTTAAAGGGCATTAGAAAAGTTTGAGGGAACATTACCTTCCTATTTCCCCTCCCTTCCCAGGAGTGTAACAGAATTAAATTTAAACAGGTAACTCCATTCATAGAGAAGAGTTTTAGAGGTGCAAACGAGAAAAGAATTTTACATTCTGTAAAATATTCCAGGAACAAATTAGTGTGTAGTCTTGCTTTCTATTTACACACTTTCCAGTCACTCAGTGACTGTGTTAGCAATAGACGATTGCTAAAAATTAGGATGGTCTTTTGCAAGATATGTAACTTTCTTCAATTTGTATTGTGTACATTATAACTATTTAAGTTCAAAATCAGTATTTCTGGAATTAATGAGCAAATGCTTTTGTTCTGTAGCAGTAACAGAAACAATAACCTGTATAGACTAGAATCTTCTCATTCTTCTTAAGAGAGCATTTCCAAATTTTCATTGCCTTTTTAAAATTGAGTCTTTATCATTTGTTATGATATATTAATAGAAGAACAAATGTTATACTTAGCTTGTTACAATAAATAGAAAATCATTAATTGAGACTAAACATGAGGAAGTTTAATGTGACTACTATCGATATAAAGATATTAAGACTCAATTAACTTCATCTATAATTACCCACCATATATATTTTAAAATAAATCACAAATTCACTATGAAATATTTTTCAGTGTCAGTTTAATGATAGGACATGTACTAAATGTCTAATGGTGTCCAACCTTGAGCTCACACACTTCCAAAAAGATGGGGAAGCAAGCATTGTCTAGTGAAGAAGAAGCCACAGGAGACCTACACGCATAATGCCTGGAAACATAAAGGAGGGAATGGGACCTGTGAGCTATCACAGGAGGAAATTCGCAGAGAAAAGGAGGCATATTCAGAAGAAAATAAAGAAGAAGACATTGCAGATAAGAGAAATAAAATGAATAGAGGCACAATGATATGTAAGTAGATGATGTATTCAGGAATATTAAAGCATTCAACAAAGTAGAAACATGTAAGATATTCAGAAAAAGGCTTGGATAATAAGATCATTCCTTGTTAGCAGTTTTGAATTTTGTCTTCTCAGAAATATAGACACATCCATTAATTTTAATCAGACAATGGTAGGTGGAACGGGAGATTTGTATCTAATCCATTCTCTCCCTCTTCTTTTTACAACTTCTGCAATACTTAGTGGCATTTAATTTACCTGAATACATGAGTCCACTTTATAACTTGAGATTGTTTGGAGTAAAAATTGACAGAAATTGATGACCTATCTAATATGGAGGTTGGAAAGGCGGGTCCTGAAAGTACATCATGAAAATTCCTGAGGATGTGGGTGAATAGTGTTGCCATGAAAGCAATAAAGATTCTTCAAGAGCAGAAAATACCTACATGTGTAAAGTGTGAAGTAGAGTATAATAAATTTGTTTTGGTCAATTAAGAGTTTGGAGAAAGAATGGTGATAGAATTTTATGAGTCACTGAAACACATCTCTGTGTGGCCATCTCTGTGATTGTATAAGAAGGGGATTATAGAACACCGTGAAAGGAGAGTCCAAACCATAATTCTGGAAAGTGCTAAGCAGGAAAAATAGAAGCAAAGAAAATACCATTATTTACACAAAGAAAGAGAATACTTCAAGATGAATACATTAATCAAAAGTAGTAGTGTTACAGAGGACAGGAAGATAATACAGAGGATAAGGTAATGCAACTGAATAATTGCTGGATATTTGCAAATTAGGGCCTTTTATGTTTTTTTAATCACCAACACTTGTGTTAGTACAGTGGTGGACTTGGTGTAAATGAGAATTAAGCAAAAGAAGGAAATATTTTGAAAATTCTTTTGCAAAATGTTTGTTCACAAAATGAAAGGAAGACCAGCATCAACCCTGGAGTGAATAACTTTTGATGCTATTTTTCTTTTCATTATTGTAGAGGTTTATTTTTAATTTCATCAAGGAATTTGGGATTTATCTTTGGATCAATTTACAGATATAGGACCAAAACACTGGCCTCTTGAAGTAACCAAATTATTTTCATATTACCCTCCACATTCCAGAGCTGAATAATTTATTATTGTTGTAGAAAAATATGATTGGTAATAAGTACACATGATTATCCTGACTAAAAGTAAATTGAATGTCTAAAAAGCATCATTCCTCATGACAGGGACCTATTTTAAGACAAGCTTATTTTAAATACATGTAATTATAACAACAATTCAGGGATTTTACCTCCTTTCTTTTTACTTATGTCATGCATAATATTTCACATTTCAAAATTATTAAATTTAAATACCCTGAATTAGGATCACATCAGTGGAAGAATATTTACCAGCATTTTCTATAGACCTTGGTGGGACACCTTGGGTGTCCTCTTAGAGTAAATTCATTGTGTTTAATCGCTATTGTCATGCTAAGATTCTTCCAGACCTTAGGTCCTTTCTTTGCAAATACTATATTTCTCACTTTGATTCATGGAAATAATGAGAATATTGAATAACAAATCATGTCTCATTTAAGCATTGAGTAAGAGAGTTATTTTACTGTTACATACCACTGGGAGATGAAACAAATAATCAAGTCATTAACAAATTTTTGGAGATTAGATAGAATGCTAATATGTGCTTAAGAAAATACGGAAATAAATATTTAGTGACTGTCAGAATATATACATAACAAGCTTCCCTTCTGCTTACCCCTTTGTAATTTGGTTGAAAAGAATGTTAAATAAATTAGCATTTCTATGAAGGGAAAAGACATTTTAAGATGGACCTATTTATTCCCCTGTTCTCCATAAATACTATTTTAATTTCAAACATATATTCATTTTTATCTATTTATTTATTTTTACCTTATGAAAAATAGCAACTATATGAGGTGGAAGAGAAGGCAATAAAGTGCTTTAATTACAAATGTTTTTGTGTATCCACTGAATGTGAAGAAGTTGTTACTAGAAAAAATAACTAAGGCAAGTAGATACTACCAAAAAAGGTTATGAAATTTCTTTAAAACACAAACTTCCGGGCCCTCAATGGTGGCATAGTGGGTTAAAGCACAGCACTAAGAAGTTAAAGCCACTTCCACATTAGTTAGATCCCCGCAGGGAGGTGAACCACATGGTGCGGTAGAATTCTCCTGACCAGCCTGCTGCTCCCTTCAGCAGTGTCCTTCATTGATCTCCCCACACTGTCTCTGGTGAATTCTCTCACCACCCCTGCACCTCTAGCCTGTACCCCAGTTCTGTATGGACAAATAAATAACAATGCAATAAGAAATGAATAACTGAGTTACATTATTTTCCTCAAGTACTAACATCTTCACTTAATCCATTCATTGTGAAGTTAAATTAGAGATATCAGGGCCCTCCCTTGAGGCACAATGGCTTAAAGCTCAACACTGCAAAGTTAGTCACAGCCACTGCAGCATGAGTTCGATTCCTGGCCAGGTAAGTGACCCACATGCCATGGCAGACCTCTCCTGATCCACCTGCTATGACCCTCGGCAGTGTGTTTCAGCAGTGTGTTTCAGTAGTTCTGCTCCCTACCCTGTCTCCAGGGAATCCTCTCACCCCCTGCTCATCTGGCCTGTACCCCATTTTCTGTATGCATTAATAAATAGATCTTAAAAAATAGATAAAATAGAGACAATAATATTGTATACAATGGATACAGGCTATTTTAGTACTAATATTATGAAATATGTACTACTTATATAAAAAATGTTAAATCGTGCTGTTTGAATTGTATCTGTAAAAATGACAATCATTTTTAGTCTCTAAAGTGTAACTTACTGGCTTTGTTGTAAAACTGAAGGAAATCTTGGGATGTCCCCATAACATATATTCAACTCATGGTTTTAGGTGCTCTGTGGTAGGCTAAGCAACTGAGAATGGAAAAAAAAAATAAATGTAGGGCTTATTATTAATAACAAACGATTGCTTCAAAAGAAGAAAGCATCTCACAATTTTCCAGATGCTTTATTTAATGGGTAAACACTACCAAATCTTGGTAATCTTATTATGAAAGACATTTCTTTCTCCTTTTTTTTTTTTACTGAGTACTGTGGGTGAACACAACCAAATCTTGGTAATTTTATTATTTAAGACATTTCTTTCTTTCTTTCTCTCTCTTTTTTTTTTTACTGTGTACTATCTGTAGCCAGCAGAGTTGATGAAGGCTCCTTAAGGAAGCCACAGCACTCTGCATTAGGACTCTACTCTTGCATCTGTGCTTTTAGCTCAATTATCCCATATTGTAGGATGAAGTATGTTGTTCCTACTCTCTGGTCCTCTTGATATTTTATGTCTCTTTGATATTAACATCAATTTATGCAGGTTTGCTCCAAATTAACCAATTCTAAGAATCACTCTGTAGATTCTTGAAATCAGATGCCTGGTTCTGATGAGCTAAGTTTAGCATAGGTCTTCCAAATCTGCATTTTTATTAAATTGACAAGTTACTTCTTATAATCAGATACTTTTGAAAATAACATTCACCCCCCTACTCTTTATTTTCCAAGGATGATTTCTTTTACCTGTTCTGATTCTAGTCAGGGAATATTCTTTTCTGTACACATATCTATCCACTCTCTCTTCCATCATTGTTATAACATGTGTCCTTGAGAAGGGCAATTGTATGATCTCATTCTGTGGGCAAATCCTACTTTCCCATATTCTTTCAAACTCTCTGGGATTAGGAGTATCTTCCTCCAATGCTACTATGCATAAGGTTTTTATATAAAGGATGACTAGAAGATTCACTAGAATAATAGGGATAAAAATATACTAGAAATAACAGATGCTTAAAGGCAGAAGGACTAGGGCAGGGGCAGAATATGAAGCAGAAAAAATATGTAGTTTATAAAACAGAGTAGAGATTGGAAATGAAGGTTGGAATCAGTGAGCTTATATGGAGGGCTCAATGCCCTTGCCTGAAGTCAAAGATGACAAAGGGACAATCAGTCTTCTCAAAGGTTGAAAGGGTAGGAGAGGTAAAGCAAGATGTATAAAACAACCAACATTCAAAGAAAATATGAGAAAATATTTCTTAAAAGTAAAAAAGTGTGGTATCCCAAAGATACCACAGATATATGAGAGGATTAGTATCAGCTAAGTGGCAAATCACATTTAATCTAACTTCTGAAAGGTCAAATTTTTGAGAGAGAATAAGAGAGAAAGTGTTTCTGCACAGGGCACAGGGGTTTAATTAAACAATGGCTGGATGAGTCAGTCAGTAACAATTTAAATGAAAAAAGCAAAATGAGTAACACATACCTTAAATTTTTTCATATTTTTGTGTGGCTATTCTTGCTAGTAGAAATGACAGTCCCAGAGAAAATAGAGATGTTTATGTCATATAAATGTTTAATTCAAAACATACATGCCACATGCAAACTTTTACAAGTATGAGAACTTTAACTAATATATAAAAACCAGGAACAACCAAGAACAACTTCTTTAATAAGAATTTTGCTGTTTTACTGTAAAAATACATAATGTAGTAATTTAAATAAAACTTCTTATCTTTTAAAGAATTTTTTAAAACTCAAGTGAAGGTGTGATACAGATAGGGAAATAAGACTTATAAAATAAACATATTCGTGAAAATTGGTTATCACCCTTACTGAGTGGCTATAATCATGATCACAAAATAAGGTGACCAGTTCCAATAAATAAGTGATATTAGTTTAAAAAGTTGTCAGTATAATGGTTGATTAGATGATCCATAATGTAAACCCTAAATCTATATCTTTTGCTATGTGAAAACCACTATTCTGTCAATAACTTGGAAGTTTAGGATAGTGGTCCCCAATTAATACTTTAAGCACTTCAAGTGTGTGTCAGTAAAACATATTGCTTTTAAAAATAATGCAGAATATTCTGAAGAAAGAGTTTCCTTCATTAATTATAACATATTGAGTTTTTTCTCTCTGTTTCACACACACCATTTATCATGCCGATTTAAATAACATAGAAACTACAAACATACATATATTCCAACCTAAGTGTTATGATAGTAAGAGTCTCTGCTCTGATTCTTGATCATTTTTTGTACTTTATATTTTGTTACTTTATAAAACAATGATTCATTTTGGTGAGTTGTCAGTCTATTTTATAATTTTTAAAAATATTTATTTATGCATATAAAACTGGGGTACAGGCCAGAGGTGTAGGGGTGGTGAGAGAATTCACCAGAGACAGTGTGGGAAGCAGAACAGGCAGATCAAAGAAGTACATTGCTGAGGGGAGCAGCAGGTGGCCCAGGAGAGGTCTGCCATGCCTATCTTTTTTAAACAATTTAGTAAGAAAACAGCCCTATTACTGCTGAGATAGACTGTAATTGGAATTTAGATGTTGCCAAACTTATACTGTTATATTTAAAGTGTTTTATTTCAGAACCTGCCACTCAGTTTTCACCTAAGAAAGGAAAAAAATGTTTGTTCAGGTAGGCATAATAAAGGTAATGTCAAAAGGTGATAAAAATCTACTTGAGAGAATTTACTGTCAGTCTGCTCATGAAGTGTATTAGAAAGGTACTACAGAGTATTAAATATGAGGAAGAATTATCATCAAGAACCCATAAACAAGATGAGAGAATAAGAGAACTGTCTGGTATGAATACTAACAATGGTATAACCCAGAAGAAATTAATACAAGGTTATTTTTAAGGCATAGATGATTTAACCTTATATGATACAAATGCCTCTATTCAGAAACATATAAGATCACCATTTCTATGCAAAAAAATGAAAGAGGTATAAGTATTTTCTTTGCAAGTATACACAATTTATGATCAGAAATGCCTTATTTCTCCTTTTATTAATATCATGTTTGTATGGTCATCTACAAAAGTTAATGAACCAATACTGATACACATTATGGATTAAATAATGTTTTTCAACTGGGAATTGTCCGATGTTTGCCCCATGATCAAACTATTTATTGTTTAGGGGGTTCTGAGGAGGAAGACCATAGAGATAAAGAGCTATCCTCATCTCATCAAAGCAAAGATATATAATTTCAGTGTGCTTTATCACTGCATATAGTAAACTTTCTCACCTCATTGCAGTCATACTTGTCAGATTTTTCTACTCTGAAGTTACATTATTCTCTCTCTCTCTCTTTTTTTTTTTTTTTTTGCCTTTCCTATATTGTTCTCTTTGGAAGAAAGTCACTTACAACCCAGACTTAAAGAGTAAGCAGTTAAATCACCCATTCCTTTAGAGTTGAATATCTATATAAATTAGTTCAGATTCTACTGCATAAGATATTTGTCTATTGTTTCATTTCTTATGTAACCATTTATTTTATTATGGACTCATGAATACATACATATATATGCATATGCATATATATATATCTTTTTTTAAAGATTTTTTTTATTTATGCCCAGAGGTGCAGGGGCAGTAAGAGGGTTCATCAGAGACAGTGGGGAGCATAACAGGCAGAGTGATGAAGTACACTGCTGAGGGGAGCAGCAGGCAAAACAGGAGAGGTCTGCTGCACCATGTGGATCACCTACCAGGCTGGGGATCGAACCAGCCCTCAAGTGGCTGCCACTAGCTTGCAGTGCTGTGCTTTAACCTGCTGCACCATAGGGAGGACCCTGAATATATATATATACATATATATATACACATTTAGTTATATAACCATTGGGACCATAATTATGAAGAGGTTATGGAGGTTCCAAATGTTTGTTTTTCAGACAGTCATTTGGAACTTGTGGCTTTCTTTTATTCAAAACAACTTTAAAAAGAATGGTAAGCTTTCTAGGCTAGCCTACAGAGGCCTATTTGACCCAAAAGACAGTAGTAATGATGCATATTTGTAATTGAAAATAACAAAGTAATATTAGATATAAAGAAGCATTAAAACAATTAAACAAGCAGTATTATGTTAAATGTAAATATCAATGCTTAAACCAGGCAGGGAGAGAATGCAAGTAAGAAGTCTATTACATGAAGAGAAAACATCCATGAGAGAATTAAACAACATGAAGACACCTAGAGAGCTGGAACACACAGAGTGGGTGTAGAATGGATTTTAATGAGCTTAGATAGTCAAATAGGGGTGTGATTATAGTAGGTCATTTATGTATTCTAAGAAGACAACATTCAACTTTACAGGATTAGGAAACTTATGAGGAATTATATGTGAAAGAATGACATAATATCATTTTTTGTCTTAAAAATAATACAGGGATGAAAATCTTAAAGGTGGATAGGAAAGGAGTAGGAATGGAAGCAGATACAATTAGGAAAATATCAAATGGCAAAACAAGATATGAAGCCTCTAAGTCAAGAACCTAATAGAGAGATAAAAGAACCTAAAGAGAGATAAAATATGACTTGATCAAGAGACTTATTTTTAACTAGTGTCAATAAGGAGGGAAGGAATGAACTTCTGTGATTCCCCTTTATCTAGTTTGAGAAATGAGGAAGTTTAATGTAAGCATCTGTTGCCATCATTAATCAAAACAAAGTATAGGATTTGGAAGATAAATTTGGAGGAGTAGGTAATACTTAAAAAACAAACAAACAAAAAAAAAACACATGACTATCACCAAAAGAAGTCTTATTTTTCAGTCATACTTCATACTTTTGGTATTTTTATAGTAATTTATGTTGGGTGTGACTTCCTAAGACCCCTGACAAGAACTAGAAAACATAGAAGGTACAGTGGTATGATAGGGAATTCATGTGTATTTACAATAAATCATTATTAAAGATATATTTTCTAGCTATCAGCAGTGTCAACCAGAAGAAATTAGGTGAAAAGTGTACACTCTATCTCTCAGAGTGATATAAATCATGAGTGACACAGAAACTCATGGAGACACTGAATATGGTTAGCCAGAAGATGAGTATGTTCGGGAGTTAGTGAGAGAATCACCTATGAAAACAAAAGTTCAGTGGGCTGTTTCTTTGTATTAATCTTTACTTAGCACATGTTTCTTTGATACTGGAATAACACCAGAGATCATTTTAGTTGTAATTTCTTCTCATAATGCTTTCATAGGAATGCTGTGGCTGTTGGGTATAATTTGACAAAAATTAAAATCTTCCTCCCCAGCTAGATAATGTCTACTACTCTACAGCCAAAGTTTCTTTCTTTTTTGGTTTAATTTTATAGTTACTTATAATATTTTTTTTCTAACATAAGTTAATTTTCTAAACTGTGAATCCCTTCCCTGAACTG
This sequence comes from Condylura cristata, assembly GCF_000260355.1. Lineage (NCBI taxonomy): Eukaryota > Metazoa > Chordata > Mammalia > Eulipotyphla > Talpidae > Condylura > Condylura cristata. The sequence goes on along the minus strand of NW_004567106.1, from coordinate 6,107,915 downwards.
TCATTTTCTTGAAAATTAAAGGCTTTCCTTCCTAGAAACATCTAACCTTCCTCTCATTCTCCAACTGCTTATCACATCTGTGTGTACAGAAACAATTGTACCATAGCAATAGAAAAGCAAGAAATATACCAGGATTTCTGTAAATCTGAAGCTCTTGAAGTACTACTCATCACTCAGTACCTCCTTTTCTTCAAGGAAACAATACAAAAACAAATATAATTATTGTCAACAAATTCAATTTTACCCAGAATATCAGATGCTTCTACATGTGTATATAAATTAACTCCAATGTAGAAGTTGGACTATATGCTGGAATTAATTTTTATACTTGATTTCTTCTGTATGAAAAATATGTTCACAGGACATTGACAGACAATAAGTTTATATACACTTCTCCCATATTGAATTTGTGATACGACTAATAAAAATGATAAAAATAAGTACGGATAAAAAAAAAAACAGCTTAGCGACTGTTTTTAAGAAACAGTGATGAACTAGTAAAAACAGTGATTATCTCCAAATGGAATTATTATAGCTGACCATGACATTAAAGATGGGAAAGTTTCTAAAAGTTTCTATGAAAGACTCTTATTCTTGAAGTGTGGACTTGAGTCAGATATATTCTGAAAGAAATTATCAATATAATTGTAATATCTTAGTTGAAAGTTACAACTACTGAAAAATTAGCCAATAATTATGATGCAAAAACTAAAAATATCTAAGGTAAAAGTTTAACACTTAACTTACTACTTGCCTAAAAATAGATGACTGGGGGCAGGGAAATACTGTGGACTATGGTGATGACGCACGGGTGATTTGGTGTTGGGAAGCCCACGGGGATTGCAACTGAGATGGAAAAATGCACAAAATGATGTAAACATAAACTATTAAAAAACATAGATGACTGGTTAAGAAGATGTGGTACCTATACACAATGGAATATTACTTAGCAATCAAAAATATAAACTCATGCCTTTTGCAGCTACATGGATGAAGCTGGAAGGTATAATGCTCAGTGAAATATGATATAAAGAAAAAGAAAAATACCAGATGGTTTCATTCAGCAGGAGCATAACAGATTGGGGGGGGGAAGGCAACTGTAATAAAGTAAAAACAATCAACAACTATAAACTAGAGACATTTGACAGAGGTAGAGAGGGGTGGGAAAAGCATATGAGACTATGGTGATGGCCATGGGTGAATTGGTGGTGGGAAGTCTATGGGGATTACAACCGAGATGGTAAAGGGCACAAAATGATGAATGATATAAAAAAAATAAAAACAAATAGTGATTCTTAATCTAGTATATAAACTGTGACATGCAGTAACACCTAAAAAGACATGAGATGAACTGAAGAGACAACTGTGCATGCAGGTAAAATACAATACAAGACAAGATTTCCAATTTCACTGTCTCAGGAAAGTTAGAAATACTTTCCTGAATATAAAGTTTAAAGATTGAACAGGAGTCTGTGAAGAAATAAAGATGAAACTGGATTCTCATTATGACTGAGACAACAGAAATGATACCAGGGAAACCTGACAGTGTTTGGCAAGAGAAAGAATTATGAGCAAAAGTAATAATGTCCATGCATAAAATATGAATGAGACAAAATGTCAGACAATGAGGCTGAAATGTGGTTTGGGGATGGATTGCAGATCTTGAACACCAGAATAAGGAGTGTAGATTCCTCTTGGGTCATTTAAGCAATAATCATTTTAGTGATTTCATACACAAAGTCATTATTTTTATTATAGTTTACTATCTGGATAGTGAGGAAAAAATGCAATAGACATTAAATATGGGGAAGCGAAGATATAGAAAACTTGAAACCAGGCAAGTTGAACAGATGGTCATGACCTATGGACCTGAAATTTGAGGACTGATGAGATCACAGACATTCCCTGATTCCCTCATTTAGAATTCTAAAATTTTGGGGCATGAATACTGTTCAACTTAAGCTTGTGAACACTTTGGCTGTTGAAGATCATGTCAACCTAATGAAATTAAATATAATTCAAGTTATTACTTATTTTAAAAAACTTATTGCTCATCTGTGGTATGTGAAGATTGAAGAATACCATGGAGACATCTCAGCAACTGTCAAGAAACAAAACTTAAGAGAAGACTAAAATGAACACTTTTGTTAACTTTGCAACTGTCAAGAAACAAAACTTAAGAGTAGACTAAAATGAACACTTTTGTTAACTTTGCTTTAGTGAAAGCAACTCTTTTGTTTTTGCTTTTTCTTTAATTTCAAATTCAGGATTTCTGTTAAGACTCTGGCTAAAGAATTATCTCCATGCTACCACAACTAAATGAAGACTTTTGATTTCTATAGCTTTGCAAAATAATTTGAAGTCTGGGGGTGTGATGCTTCTATTCCTTTTTATCAGAATTGCTTTGGCTATTAAATGTCTTTGGTGTTTTCTTACAAATCTCGGTAATTTTGGCTCTATTGTTTTAAAAAATGCCATTTTTCTCCCTGATCTCTTATGTTTCTGCTGAGTGAAACCATCTGGTATTTTTCTTTTTTCTTTCCTTTCTGGCATATTTTACTGAGCATGGTCCCTTCCAGCTCCATCCATGTAACTGCAAAAGTCATGAGTTTATCTTTTTTGATTTCTGAGTAATATTCCATTGTGTATATGTAGGGATTTCACTGTAACTGCAAGTAGGTTTGTTATGTAAGATTGCCATATTTAATTACCCATGAGCCAGAGATATCTTTCTATATTTTTTGTGTATTTTATTTATTTTAATAATCTCTTATAGTTCATAAGTATAGATATCTCACTTTTCTTGTGAATTTTATCCTCAGGTATTTACTTATTTTAATGGAAATGTAAGTGGGATTGCTTTCTTGATTTCCTTCTCTTCTAGTTCATTGTTTGTATATAGGAACATAGCTGATTTTGTATTGATTTTATTGCCTGCCACTTCACTCAATGAATTCATTGTTTTAATGCTTAAGTGTTTTCTTTAGTGTCTTCTATGTATATTATCAGGTCATATACACATCTTAATAGTTTTACTTCTTTTATTCAAATGTGGATAAATTCTTTCCTAATTGTTCCAGCTACAGCATGAAGTAGGACAGAGAAAGAAGGAACTGACCCTTATGGGAAGGGACTTGATGATACTCCTGGAAGTATAAAAGAAAATAGAGTCTGAAAGAGCAGGGACACATGATTTAAAAGAGAAGAATGGATAACTGACTAGATGAAGGGGAATTTTAGGCCAAAATTTGGAGGACTTTTTAAAAGTCTGTTTGTGTGCAGTATGGCGAGCTACTTCCTTTATATATCTGTAAGAAACTTAGGGAAAAATTAAATTATTTTAAAAGATTTTGGAATTCTTATTGGCATATTTTTGAGACATGTACTCATACAATAGGCCATCATGTCACTGCACATCATTGCCATTTTCACTCTTGTTTCCTATGATTGGTTTACATTAAAATTCTGCTTCATATATCCTAAATTATCAATAAAATAAATATTTATAGACAATCACTCTGCATGGGGAGGATAGGTCTGTCAGATTTTAGGTGCTTTTATATAGTCTAGGTTTTTGTCAACTTCAGCAAAATCATAATCCTTAATTTTCTCTAAGATTTGCTCAATTATGGAATTAGACACTCAGAATCTGACTGCAAAAAACATTCTCACTTCTGGGCCCTCCCTCATGGTACAGTAGGTTAAAGCACAGCACCAAGAATCTAAGGCCACTTCAGCATGGATTTGGATCTTCAGCCCCAGAGATGACCCACATGGTGTGGCAGACCCCTCCTGACCCGACCGCTGCTCCCCTCAGCAGTGTACTTCATCATCTTCCTGTTCTGCTCCCCACTCTGTCTCTGGTGAATCCTCTCACCACCCCTGCACCTCTGGCCTGTACCCTAGTTATGTATGCATAAATAAATAAGTCTTTTAAAAAAATCTCTCTTTCATGCTTTTTTCTCTCAAAAGTATATAAAATAAATGCACATCTAAAACCTTTGCATAATTAATGAATATGGAAGAGCTACTGCTGAGATAGGGAAAATACTACAATACTGCCACTAAACATAAAACCCTATGTGAATGTGACATCATACTGCAAAATTTCCTACAACTGAGTACATTATGCAGAAGGCAGTTAAACAAAACAAGTTAATGAAGAAATGTTGGCATATGATTAAAGGATTAAATTACTTAAAGACAATTCCAGCACAACAAAATTTAAGTGCAAGATAATATTTATAATGAAATTTATGTATGATGAAGAATCAATGAGGCAAAATTGATTTGATAAAGAATTGTAATAGCAAATAAAATACTTCCCATAATATTAAGTGAAAATTTGGTGTATATATACACACACATACACACACTCCACACACACACTATTACATGATCAAAGCTTTGAAAATATGTTTAGAAAGAAAGTTTAGCATAAACACATCTCTTGCCTACTCTTGCCTATTTTCTCATTAGAAAGCCTAGGTAATCACATTTTCTTTCAAATTTTCTGTTATATTCTCCCTTACTTGGAATAAACACTAATTAATTTCACAAAATGAATAAAATCAAGGAACTTTTTTTTTATTGAGGTAACATTGGCATACAACATGGTGATTTACAGGTATAGAATTACCCCTTTAGGTGTTGTTACTACACCACACCCACCACCCTAATACACAGTCCTTTGCCTTCCCTCCAACTATGTTCTCTTTCCGCTCCCTTCCCCTCCCATAACCTTATTTCTATATTAAGACTTCTGGTGTTTGTTATCCATTTGCCTTTGTCTGTCCCTCTGTTTTGTTTTTCTATATCCGACATATAAGTGACACTATCTGGTATTTATCTTTTTCATTGTAACATAATTTCTTAGCATAATTCTTCTAGTTCCATCCAAGTTTATTTTCAAAGCTGTTTTTTTCATCATAGCTTAGTAGTATTACATTGTATATCTACACTACATTTTCCTACTCCACGTCTATTAGGTGCTTATAACACTTCCTTAGCTTGGCTATTATAAATAGAGCTGCAGTGAACATAGTATGGTATGTATTTATTTGAATTAGTGTTTTTATATTCTCTGAGGAGCAAGGTAAGTGTGAACTTCTGGGTCATATGGTTGACTCATTTTTAATATTTTGAGAAAACTCCATACTATTTTCTATAGGGGCTGTACCAATCTACCTTCCAACAAATAGTGTACAAGCATTCCTTTTCAAAACATCCTTGCCAATATTTATTGTTTCTGATCTTTTGATATAGATCATTCTTACCATGTAAGGTGGTATCTCATTATGGTTTTGGTTTTGTTTGGAATTCCCCTGATGATAAGTGATGATGATTTTTTTTTTTCATGTGCCCATTGGGCATCTGTGTATCTTTTTTGGAGAAGTGCTTATTTAGTAGTTCTTTGCCCTTTTTTTTTTTCTTTTTTTTTTGGGGAGTTGCTTTTTTGTTTTTTTGCCCCCCCTTTTTTTTTTTTTTGAAAACTGGATAGTCACAGCAAAAGAAAGAAACTAAACTACCATCTTACAATCAACACAAAAATCAATCAAAATGTAAAAAATACTTGGACACAAGAAACTATAAACTACATGCAAGAAAACCTAGGGAAAGGGAACACTCCACGATATAAGCTTCAGTGACATGTTTGTGAATTTGTCTCTACAGCACGAAAACAAAAGAGAATATAAACAACTGAGACTACATAAAATTAAAGTTTCTGGAGCAAATGACATTATCAATAAATCATAAAAATACCTTACCTAATGGGAAGAAATATTTGTACACAATATATCTAACAAGAGAGTGTACCAAATATATACAGTGAAGTCATATGATTCAACAAAAGGAAAACAAGTAAAAAAATTTAAATGAATACAACAAAAACTTGCTGTGATGTCATATTTTGCTCAAAATCACCTAGTTACACTATATTTTTCTTCATATATTACATAGATTTTCTAGCATATTTATAAATTTTCACGTTTGAAATGAATAGTAGCTAAATTTTGTTAGCACTTTTTTAAGTTGAAAAATAAGCTTTTTAGGAACATTTGGGAGGGTACAAATTTTTAGCACAAGTATAAAAACCTTATGGAACATTGAGTTTTTTCTTGTTCATGGAATTATTAAGGTCAGGTATCTATTAAAAAGGTATTTCTTTACGTTTCTGAATTTACTTTTCTTTCACATGTATTTTTGTTGCCAAGTGTCAACCCATTCCCTTATTCACTTTGGCAAACATTAATCTGATCCTTAAGGATTTGGTAAGATTAACATAATCTGGCTCAAATTCTGTATACTTCAACATTCTTAGATAAGGTGATTCAAATGATTTGTAAAAGAATATTGTAAACACTTTTATATAAAACAAAATAGTTTTCTTTCTCTCCTACATTTTCCTAATGGCAATAAAAACTTATATATTTTAAAATACTGGAATTAAATGTTGAATTTCATAACGAAGAGGCACATAAAGAATACCAGTAGTTTAGAGTTTTACTTATGTTGTAGTATCTTTTTTTACAAGATATATAGTGCTTATGACAACAAAGATAATTAAATACAGCAAACTATTCTTGTTTTCACAGGAGAGGTTTAATATATATATATATATCACATCGAATAATATATATAATATACATTATTAGACAATATATAACATATATAATATATATAATGCATATAACACATAACACACATATATTTATAAAATCTGATAATACCTCTTGGCTATTATAAGCAGACAAATTATATACGACCCACACTTTAGTATTTAGAATTGAGATAAGAAACTATTTTAGGCAGAATTCTAAATATGACCTGTCAAGATTTGGTGACCTCATCTCTGTGATAGGATGTGATTATGCGATTATGCTGCCTGATCGGGCAAAAGGAATTTTGCAGATACAAATAAAGTTCCTAATCAGTTGACTTTAGAAATAATCAGTCATTTCAAAACAGTTTTCTCCTACTGGTGGCATAAGAGTGAGTCAGATAATTTATCCACTACTGAAATACATGGGACAGAAGATGTAGACCTGAGAGTAGGACCCATTTTTTGAACAACAGAAAATAAGAATATAAATGCTTAAGTACTGCACCCATGGGAGCTGAATCCTGTCAACAGCTTGGGTAAGATTTAAAGGAGATCCCTATAGTATCTAGATAAAAGTCCAGCAGAAATGGCATCTGTGAGACTCTGGTGAACCAAGGTGAGGTCACCCTGATTTCTGATCTACAGAACTATGAAATAATGATTGATGCTGCTTTAAGTCACTAAATTTAAGATAACGTACTAACAGGCCATAGGAAAGTAATACGAAAATGTAGATGATTTAACCCTGGATAGGACGTAGAACAAGCATATGATTCCCTCCATAGTGCATACATAGAGGTTGGAAACAGAGATTGAGGCTATTACAGAATATTGCAAAGATGTGGAGGAAGGGGTAAGAGTTAATTATTTAGCCACTCATATTCAAAATATGGTTCTTAAGTAATGTAGTCTGCTTAATACCAAACCTTTAAAATAAGAGAATGGCAGTTTTCTTAAGAGCTTTTACTATCACTTAACACTTCAAAAGTCAATTCTCAACTGATCTTCCCCCCAGGAAGAAACTGGAAACTTGAAACTGGAAGAGAAAGAAGGAGCTAACATAGACAAAATAAATATATATTTTTGAAAGAAAAATGAAAGAAAGAAAAATGTTGGTATTCTCATTTTTTCTTCATTTTAGAACATCATCTCAAAGATTATTTACATTTAACTCCATGCTTCAGACTATTAAGTGAGATGTTCTCATGGTGTATAGCCCTTATGGATTGAGACCTTATCATATGTGAGCTTGGTGGTATGGAACATTGAAGAAAATGCCCTAATATAAATGTTTTTTGACAATTATTGAGTCCCATTTGATGAAATGTGAGTCTCTGAGAATTCCAATGAAGAAGTTGGCTAGAAGCTTGCCACACAGATTGCTGAGGTAAGTCCAGGTGCCCTAATGAAATGTCACTGAACAGATTTGTTACAGAAAGGCACAGTATTAGCCCCATGGGTTCACCCACATCATTCATTGAATCTACTCAGGAAAGTTCCTAAAAGGATCTGAGTTCAGTTGCAATGTTATATACTCATAAGCATCCTTCACAAGGAGTCCATTAATATTATTGGTCTGTACTCTTATGATAATATTCTGACAAGTAGATATCAGGAGTCTTGTGAAAGGGATGCTTTTCTAATACACTTAAGTGCATCCTATAAACAAGAATGACCCTGGATTTTGGGGTCTGGCCAAACCATCAGGGAAAGAAAACCAGTAAAATATAAAATGTATAATGTTTGATTTCCTCTACACTTCAAAGTTTCAAAATAACTAAAGTTTCAATTCAGTGTTCTTTAATTAGATTGTTGGTACTGTCCAGGTTAGTATTTCTTAAAATTTCTAGTCTTATAAAGTTACTAAGTCTAACTAATTTGGAATCACTTAGTGATTTTCTATATCCTTATTATTTGGGTTTGGTCATTCATACTGCTGACTGAAGATCCATAGTTCATAAAATAAAGAACATTAAAAAATTTCAGTATAGCATAACATGGCAGTGACTTACTTTAGTAAATGATAGAGTTGAAAAATTAAGAGCTGATACAATCAAAAATAATAAATATAGATTGGTAGTAAGATGAACAAATGTGTGATGAAAGTAATATAATAAAAACACTAATGGTAGACTTTAGATGGTGAATATAGGTATGTTTATTGAAAATGCTACCAATTTTTAATATCTTTATACAAAATATCAGAAAAATTTAGACTGCGTAGTATCTGGTATCTTTACATCTAGAGACAATATGGTAGATTAATGGAGATGAGAACTTTGAGAATCAGAGGAATATGATGCTTGAATATTTATTCTGGGCCTATAGTTTATTCTCAGTCTAAAAAAATAGTAATACTTTCCTCAAAGGATTGATGTTATGATTAATCAGATAAAACATAAACAATTTAACACAGTGATGGAAATCAGCATAAATTTTAGACAAAATTTGGAAAGTTACATAGTACACTTTTTAAAAAGATGTGTAGAGACCTGAACTAATTCATAATAACCACTTAATTAAGTTTTATGGTAGGCAACCAAATAATAGCAGTTATCACTGACTAGGTTCATTATAGATGATTTATGGTTTTTTTTTTTAAGATTTATTTATTTGTGCATACAGAACTGGGGTACAGGCCAGAGGCTTAGGGGCAGCGAGAGGCTTCACCACAGACAGAGTGGGGAGCAGAACAGGCAGATCGATGAGGTACACTGCTGAGGGGAGGAGCGGGTGGGCCAGGAGAGGTCTGCCATGCCATGTGGTCACCTCCGGGGCAGGCAGGAATCAAACTCATGCGGAAGTGGCTTTAGCTTCTTAGTGCTGTGCTTTAACCCACTGCGCCCAGAGAGGGCCTATGTTCACTTTGTTTTACTGAATTTCCCAAATTTGCTATTATGAGTTGATGTTCATAAAAATATTACAGATAGAATGTAGAGATAGGAGAAAGAGAGAGAGGTAGAGAGAGATAATAATACCAAATTTTTACTGTGTTATATAAGAGAGAAAATTAATAAGAGGAAAGAATGAAAAAAAATGAAAGGTGAATTAACTTTGCATTTTCCAGTGATGTTCCTCATTTAGGGCTTATCCATTTTCCTCAATTAAAAATCACCCATGATTCCTGATCACTTATTTGTGGTTTCTCCTAGTGGTATATGTCTATGATGCTTTGGTTTCTCACCACAAGTGAGCAAAATTGCAGGTTACCTATAGATATCACTAAGTGATATCTACGTTCACTGAGTATATTGCCATGAAAGGCATATAACTAAAAACATCAAATTGGAAGAAACTGCGTTTTCAGCATTTATCTTGAATAGTCACTCAGAGCCTGACCATACAGAAGCCCTCAGGTGAATGCAGCAGCAATAACTGCAGCTCAGGCCTGAGAGAAGTAAGTTTAGTTTTTGTAGAATTTTCAGATTTCTCTGTCTCTGATGGAGGGACATTAATGCAAAGATGTGCTCTATGTTCAGTCATTTTATCCACTGGCAACAAAGGTCACCATTTACTCACTTCATATGAACAAAGTTTCCATTAAAATTACCTAGTGCAATGGTTAGCAGCCCTGAATATCTGAGGATATAAATAAGCACTAGTATTTTGCAAAAGTTCTTCAGTATATATTTAGGTACATTTGAAGTTGGAAACCAAAGATTTTATTGGAGATCTACTTGTGTGTGTGTGTGTGTGTGTGTGTGTATGTAAAGCAGTATTATATGTTTTGCATGCAGTAGTGTTTTTCTCATTCCTAAATTTCCTCTAGTTTTAACTTTCATATCAACTTTCCTTCTTTTTACAGAGAAAACTTTCATTATTTTATGTCATTCCTATTTTCTGCAGTTGCAAAGTTATATTCTCAAGGAGACCAAGCCAACAAATTATTTTCTAAAGTTACAAGTCATTTTATTGTAGTTTTCAAAAGTTTTGTAGATGGTAATAGAACAATTCTATGTAGCATTCTTAAAAGATTAGTTGTGGACTTTCTACTCCCTTTGCTTGATTTGTCATTTATGATTTTATAAAGCTTTGCAAATTTTTTTAAAATTAAGCATCTGGCCCTCCCTGGTGGTGCAGCGGGTTAAAGCACAGCATTGAGAAGCTAAGGCCACTTCTGCATGAGTTCGATTCCTGCCTGCCCTCTGCCCCGGAGGCGATCACATGGCGCTGCAAACCTCTCCTGGCCCGCCCACCCACTGCTCCCCTCAGCAGTGTACTTCGTAGATCTGCCTGTTCTGCTCCCCACTCTCTCTGGTGAAGCCTCTCGCCGCCCCTGAGCCTCTGGCCTGTACCCCAGTTCCGAATGTACAAATAAATAAATCTTTTTTAAAAAAAATAAGCATCTGTGCTATATAGACATCAGTGAATACAGCATACTCTTTGTCTATTTGCCAATGTTATTTAAAATATGCTCCCATGTTAAGTATCATTCTATATAAAAGAAAGAAGCAAACTTCATAATTCCGATCAACAACTGTGAACAACCAAACCCCAACATTTTCAAAATATCAAATAAAGCTTTGATCTCTCCCTGGTGATACTTATTTTCATTCCACATTTTATTTGGATTTACATTTTCTTGACACACAGAACTCATCTGGTAAGTGTATACTTAGTATTTATGCTTCAAATTTTGTTTGATACACTAATAAAGTTCTCATAATAAAGTTTAAGTATAAAAGGGAGGCTAATGATTCTTTAAAAAGCTAGACTATGATGTTTATTATGTTCCTATTAGGGACATGCACATATTGGGGGTTAAGTAATGCAAAGACATATGGGTACAGTTGATTTCTTTCTTGAGCTTGGAGTCCAATTTAAGAGAATAAACCTCATGGTTGAAAATTTTCTTTTAAACTAAGTAATGGCAAAACCATAAAGCTCAAGCTACAGTATACAGTATGCATACTCTGAAATGCATGCGGCCATGAGGCTGTGTGATCAGGGCATGCTTGATTTTCTTATAAAGGGAGCTGGAAATGAATGATGGTTTGAAAGAATTATATGTTCATTAGTAAGAAAATTTCACTAGTGTCATAGTCAATCAGTTGACAAAACATGAAAAAGAACAGACTATATTATATAGAGCTATTTGATTAACATTTGAATGATATATTTCAAGGAAAGTAATGTCTCAATTGCTTTAAGTTAAGGAATTATCACTACTCCCTGAAATTAATTTACTTGGAAATGAGATACTTAAAAAAAAATAACGGTTTAGTATTTTGGTATCTTATTTATATTTATATTTTTATTCAAGACTCTGGTGTAGACCAGAGGTGCAAGGGGAGAAGGTAAGAAGATTCACCAGAGATAAAGTGGGAGCAGAATAGGCAGATCTGCTGAAATACATTCCTAAGGGGAGCAGCAAGGGAGACAGGAGAGGTCTGCTGCACCATGTATGTTAGAACCCTGACAGGGATTAAACTCAGGCTGCAGTGTCTGGTGATAGCTTGACAGCACTAAGACTTTAAACCCTGTGCTATTAGGGAAGCCCCGGTCTAGTATTTTAAAAGTAGTTCTGCCTTGGCCCTCCCCAGTGGCGCAGCGGGTTAAAGCACGGCACTAAGAAGCTTAAGCCGCTCCCGCATGAGTTCGATTCCCGCCTGTCCGAGAGGTGACCACATGGCGTGGCAGACCTCTCCTGGCCCGCCCGCTGCCCCCCTGAGCAGTGTACTTCCTCGATCGGCCTGTTCTGCTCCCCACTTTGTCTCTGGTGAAGCCTCTCACCCTCCACATCTCTGGCCTGTACCCCAGCTCTATATGAATAAATAAATAAATCTTTAAAAAAAAAAAAGTAGGTCTGCCTTAATCAGATTATTCCCACACTTGTTTATAGAATGAGACATCTCTGACATGGGTTCTCAAATTCCAGAATGAGGTTTTGGTGTAGAAGAGTAGATAAATACACAAAGACCCAGAAATACATTATGATGAAGGCAAATGCATATCTAAGATGAGACAGAAGGGAGCAACAGAGTAGCTACATTGAGTAAAAGTGAAACAAGTCAAGTGTTGGTGGTAAACAAAGGAAAATATTGTCAGATTTAAAGATGTAAACAACAGGGAAGTAAATAAGCTACAAATCAGGATAAGATAAAAAATGCTGGAATACATTTGTGTGATGGGATTCCTGATGTTTATTTTGACCAGACATGATTCCTGGTAGCTAGGTAGACTGAAATGCTCTGCAATTGTGTAGGCAAGAACATTAAACATTTCAGGAGCACATTCAGCTTTCTTTCTTTGGATAAAAAGCTATACACAGCTAAAGTGAGAAAACAGATTGCTATTATTTGTGCTGTGGTGGAGGAAGCAAGTTTCACAATTACTAAAAATAAGGTGAATCACAAATCATCAGAAGTTACTACCTCCATCTTGCTCTAAAGTGGTTGAAAGTATGAGAAGAAACAAGTGAATGAGCATGTTGAAAATAATTACTGTTGGAGTAGGGCTAGAAAAAGACAGAAGGAATTTAAACAATTAGGCAGTATGCCTTGGCTATGTTGCTTTGAATTTTAAATGAATATATGACTAGAGACATTATGCTTGCTAGAAGTTGCATATATTCTGCTAACATTTTATAAATGGAGGGCCCATCTAAAAATAAATTATTTGAAATTCTATTTGCAATTATAGGGAAATATTTGAGTTACATGATGAATCGCTTTTAAAGAACACTTAGATTTATTGGTTCCTATTAGCAAAAAGGTATTTCTTCCCATAATGGCATTGTTTACATTTGCATTTACTTCTGCTTCCACTCCATTAATCTTGGCAAGCAAGCAATCAGTTTGTCAATGAGTAAGAATCAATGAAACACCTAAGGTGGGCAAATAACTTTTTTTTCTACCACCAAAGGGCCTGTAATTTCTGTGCCTGTTAAAATCTTCCACTATCTCTGATGTTTGCTTTATATATAATGCATGCAGATTCACATATTTCTATTAAAAGAGATCTAACTTAATTTTTAGAGCTTTAATTTTTGTGCTATTTCCTTTTTTCATATAATAGTAGTCTTACTAAGGTAAAAATGTAAGAGTAACTAGCTCATACATATGAATTGATTTCAATGGCCCTCATTCTGTGTGTGAGAAGGTTCTGAAAAAATAGGGGGATCATTAGTCTTTTGACTCACTTCACTTCCTTCTAAACCCTGTATACCAGTCTTGAATCTAAGAGAAGCAGTTCTCTCCTTCACAGACTACTGCCCAGTAGACTTCATAAGGGGAAAGCAATGATAAGAATGGTACTTTAAATTTTAAACTAAAAACATATTTCTAAACAGTGGGTTTTATTCTGACATTGTATCCTTTATATGCTTTAGTTTGAAAAACTTAGAAAGTGACATAGATAATATAGATGGTAACTTTTTTGGTTAAACAAACATATATGTTTATTGGCCTAAACAATAACATAAAATATAATTTTCAGTTTTTCAGAAATGTGTTAATACATTAATCTAAGTTTTAGGCTATGTCTGAATAATGATATTCTGATAACAACTAAAACAAGAAAACCTAGTATATGAAACTACCTGTAGGAACTAGACAATGAAAACTGAATGAAGGCAAAGAGTTTTAGTGTTAAATTTTAAACCATTTCAATACTGGGTTAAGTTAAAAGTCAATCATTTACTCCATACAAATATGATGTTCCTGTATTGTATATGTATTTGTATATACACACACCCATTCACACACACATATGTACCTTCTCTCAAAAAGACTGTTTAACTTCATCAAGGAGATGAACATGCAATGGAAGGTTGAAATAAAGATTTTTAAGTAAATAATTTGAAGATTATTAGTGATGGGGATTTAGAAGAAGATAGACCTACTTATCATGGAAGCATAATTATAGGATTGATTGACTTGATTCACTTATCTCCAGAAAGCAGACATGGATTGCAATGGTCAGAGATTTTCCCATTGACATTATCTATTACTTGACATAATTAGTTGATGTTCATTCACAGGAAGAAAAAGAGGAATATTCAGAAGCCTGGCCCACATTAAAAATATGTAGTCAAAGCTAGAATCCAGTTCCAGAATGAAAGTGATTCTATTAAACTAGATAACTATAAAATGAACAAAAATATGGTCTAAGAACAAACCTAGTTGATATATTATCATTAGATAATCAGTGTTACAGTACATTTATGCAGCATGAAGAGTTAAACTTCTCCATTAAGAATGACTGATTGGGCCCTCCCTGGTGGCACAGAGGGTGAAAAGCACAGCACTAAGAAGCCAAGGTCACTTCCACATGAGTTCAATCCCCGCCTGCCCTGGAGGTGATCCACATGGCTCAGCAGACCTTTCCTGACTCCCCCCACAGTTCCCCTCAGCAGTGTACTTCATCGATCTGCCTGTTTTGCTCCCCACTCTGTCTCTGGTGAATCCTCGCACTGCCCCTGCACCTCTGGCCTGTACCCAAGTTCTGTATGCACAAATAAATAAATCTTTTATATATATATATATATATATAAAACAATGACTGATTGCCTTGTTTAAAATGTAAGTTCCTGGGGAAAGACTCTGTGCAATAAATGATTCTTGGACAACTGATATCCACAGACAACAGAATAAAACTAGAACATTACTTATACAACATACACAAAAATAATCCAAAATGAATTGAAAAAATCAAATGTAAGACTTGAAACCATAAAATAGATTTAAAAAATAGGTTTTTACTGCTTTGATATTGCTCTTTGCAATGTTTGTTCTGGAATTGACAAGGTAAGGATAAGAAAAACAAAAGATAAACAAATGGGACATCAAACTGAAAAGCTTATGTACATTATAGGAAACTCTCAACAAATCCAAATAGGAACTATTTGATTGGGAAAAGATCTTTGCAAATTATATAACCACTATGATGTATGGTTAATATTATATAAGATTGATACCCAAAATATATGAACAATTCAATATAATTCAATAGAAAATCAACTTGGATAGAAGCACAGCAGAAGATGTGAAAGGATGTTTTAGCAAAGAAGACATACAGATGGCCAAGAGGCACATAAAGTGGTCAGTCTCACCCATCATCAGGAAAATGCCAATAAAATCATAATAAGCAATCATCTCATTCTTTCAAAATGATATCACCTAAAATACAATAAGTAACAAATCTTGGTGAGAATATAGAGAAACAGAAACACTAGTGTACTATTACTGGGAATAAAAAAATTGGTGCATACATAATAAAAATAGTATAATGTTTCCTGAAACAATTAAAAGGGTTCACAGATACAGCAATTCCACTTCCTGGTGTTTACTCAAAGAAGACAAAAACAGAAATTCAAAAATTGTATCCACCGCCCCCACCCCCACACCATGTTCCTTACAGCATTCTTTACAATAGCCAAAACAGAGGAACAACCTAGATGTCCATTACTGGATAAAATGAGTAAAGAAGGTATACTACATCCTTATACACACATACATGCATTCACAAAATGGTATGCCAGTTAGTCATAAAAAAGAATTAAATTCTACCACTTACAACATGGATGAACATGCTGAGTGAAATGCCAGAGAAAATAAGACACTGCTGTGAACTTATGCATACATGAAATCTAGACATAAACTAACATCTATTTAAAAGAATCTAAGACAGAGGCAGAAAGTAGGTTGGTGTTTTCTTGGGGATACAGAGCTATGGGAGAGCAAAATGCATGAATGGGATCAAGGGGCACAAACTTCCCCTTATGAAATAAGTAAGTCAAAGGGATGCAATATAAAGCATGGGGGCAATACTAAAAAAAAAAAAATCAAATTTGAAATTTTCTGGGAAAATATAGACATATTGTGAAAATTTCCCAGTGCATACAAATGATAAATTTATTTGTTATACAATGAAACTAAAAATAACATTGAATGCCAAAATAATACTTCAATTATACACATTTGAACAGATATTTTGAAATAATAACAAGCATCTATATGGTGTATAGAGAAAACCAACAGATGAATTAAATAAAACAAAAATAAACTATAAGACAAATTACTAGAAAGGAAGTGGGAAAAGGACAGGTAAATTGAGAAAGGGGGAGGGAGCAAAGGCCTGGTGAAGAATAAATCTGGAATTTAGCAGTAAAGTTAATATAGCATATACACATGTTGATTCTCACTGAGGAATACTTGAAATGTATGTTGTAACTTTAAAAAAGACCAAAAAGGGAAGTTTCACCCACCCAAAAAAAAAAGAACAAGGCAGGCAGAATGATTTATTAAGATAGTCATTTTTATTTGTTTCATAACATTTACCGAGAATGCTCTATTGCTAAATTAAAATAAAATAAACCTTACCTGTCATAAAAAATAACAAATATCCTCATATCACTATCCTAGAAAGCATGATGGAGTAGGAAACCATGAACTTATGTTATTTGGATTTCAGTTACTATTTAAAGGAGCTTTGGTAAGTTATTTCCCTTTATGTTTCTCATTTGCAAAATCATATGTTTCCTTATTCATATGATTTTTATGAGGATTAAACATATATGTAACCTAGAATGTTAAAATAACAATATTCCCTGAGGTGCTAATATCTGTTAGCTATCATACCAAAGATGCAGACAAATGACAAATCTGGAATAAGTAACAAAGAATCAAGTTTCAAAAAACCCTTAGTGTGGGTCAATAGAAATATAATGTGAACCATCCATATAATGTTAATTTTCCCAACAGCCACATTTAAAATAGTCAAACAGAGCAACCTTAGTAATTTACTTTGCCATTATTGCTAAGATGTTGCTATTTTGACATCTGATCAATATAGTCATTATAAATGTGACATTTTGAACTTCTTAAATAGTCTTTGAAGTTGAGTACGCATGTCATACTTTTAGAACATCTCAATGCAGAAAACATTTCAGATTTTTACTAACACCATGTGGACAATGTAGGTGTAAAGACATTTGTCCTCAAGTTGTCACTCCTGGAATAGCGGCATCAGCATCTGAAAACTGGGAACTTGGCAAAAGTGCAAATTCTCAGACCTGATCACAGATCTCCTGGATCAGGGACTCTTGGAGCTTAAGTTCTGCATTTTAACAAATGACCCAGATGATTATGAGGCCCCTAAAATTTGAGCACCACTGTTCTAGAAGAGCACATTTCTTAAATAATAATGAGGCTAAGCATCAGTTGAGGATCTTGTTCAGTGTGGCATCTGACTCAGTCTCCTGGAGAACCTGAACTGCTTCATTTCTAACAGGTGTCCAGTATGTGGATGCTGTTAGCCCAGCAATGTGAGAGTGATTAGAGACTGAGCAGTGACGTGGAACCCCGGATGCAATTCCCTGGTAGAGAATCACAGTGAAACATGAAAGAGGGCGGAGAGAGTTTTATGACACAGAAAATTGGAGAAAAAGCTACAGGTCAGGACAGACGAGTGACACTACCTACATTAAAAGCTTAGTAAGAAGGACCTTGAGGGGACCACTTATGTTTGAGATGTTTCTCTTGGAATGTGGAGAATTCAGTGACCTGACATCAGATTCTTGCCTAGGATATATAGACAATAGAAGTAATGGCATCTGGGCCTCCCTGGTGGCACAGGAGTTAAAGACACAGTGCTATGAAGCTATAACCAGCCACAGCAGCATGTGTTTGTTAGATGCCCAGCCAGGGAGCTGACCCACATTGTGCAGCAGACTTCTCCTGCCTCCCGTGCTACTCCCCTCAGCAGTGTATTCAGTCAATCTGTCTGTTCTGCTCCCCAATCTGTCTCTGGTGAACCCTTTTATCCCACACCTCTGACTGACATCCCGGTTCTTGTATGCAGAAATAAATAAATCTTTTAAAAAATAACTGATAGCCCCAGGGGGATTACAACTGAGATGGAAAAAGGCACAAAATGATGTAAAAATAAACTATTATATTATTAAAAAATAATAAAGTAAGTGATGGCATTGAATTACTCTGGCAGGAGAGTCTAGATGTTTTAATGTGCTGGTAAATAAATACCTTCACTGGGTGAGTAAGTAGATACCTTTAGATTCCTGAGGTCTAAATGTAAACCCTACAAGAAAGAAAACTAATACCAGACTTTCAAAGCCTTGAAAAAGAGGGCTGTAAGACAGGTACAATAACATTTCACAGTGAGAACCTGGGTTAAATGGAGCAGAGAAAACTGTTGGCTGGTGGAGAAACAGCCAGCCTGGTTTCTTCATAGTTATTATAGCAAGAAGAGCTTTGCAGAGAAACCTCCAAAAAGTCGAGGGCAGCACACTAGAGAAAAAGTCAGTTTGAATATATTTTCAATTTTATGTATGTATAGTTTATATTCTATATCTATAAAACATATATTATATACTTGTATTTAAATTTTTAATATTTCATATTCAGATTAGAGACAAATCTGAAACATTTTTCTTTAGCCCTTGAATTCCAAACCAGGAAGGGGCTAAAATGTAATAAACACATAGGGAGAAGGTAAGGAAGAAAAAAGCCCATGTGCTCACTCCCACTGAAGGAATTCATAGTAGGAGAGGGGGTACTCTGTGACACTAGTCATTTGCCTTTGGATTATCATCAGAAATTAGACATACAAATTTCAGAATTAAACTATGACGCTGATTTAAAACTATTCCACAGGGCCTGGATCTTGTTCCAAGAAAAAACACAGGCAAAACATTCCATGACATAAACTTCAGAAACCTCTTTAAGGACTCCTCTACAGCAGAAGGAACAGAAAGAAGGTGGGGATGCAACAAATTAAAAGCTGTCCAGCAAAAGAGACAGCAACCAAAATGAAGAGATGCCCTACTAATTGGGAACAGTATTTGCACACCATACATCTCACAAAGGACTAATAATGAAGATCTACAAAAAGCTCATAAAACTCAACAAAAATAATTTTAAAAATCAATAAAAAATTAGGCAAAGGTGCTAAATAGGCACTTCTACAAAGAAGACATGCAAGTGGCCAACAGACATAAAAAAAAAAAGTTCAACACCTCTTCTCATCATATAAAAACCACAGTAGGATACCACCTCACACCTGTGAGCGTGGCTCTTATTAACAAAAGCTCAAGTAACAAGCGGTGGCAAAGTTGTGGAGTAAATGGAGCCCTCTTACACTGACACTGCTTATATAGGCTGGTCCATTCTCTATGAAAAGAAGTGTGAATGTTTCTAAAAAGACTAAAAATGAATCTGCAATTCAAAGAACACAAAAACATAATTGGAAAAGAAACTTCTACCCCTATGTTTATTTTACCACGATTTACAACATCCAAGACAACGGTAACAAATGAAATGCCCTGAAAAAAAATGTAGGATCAAAAAGATATGGTATATGAAGGATGAAGCCTCAAGACGATATGTGACCATATATGCCAATGTAAAACTACCAGCAATCCAAAAAGATAAATGCTTGCCCTTTATGGCAACATGGATGGAGCTGGAAGCGATTATGCTAAGTGAAATAAGTCAGAAGGAGAAAGATAAATCCCAGATGGTTTCACTCATATGTAGACTATAGAAAAACAAACAAAGGGTCAAAGACAAACCTTGAACGCTGACGCTAACTGTAGATCTGAGGCATCTCAGAGAAGAAGTAGAGGAGAAGGGGGACTGTCAACAGAACCATGAGGAATGCAGGCAGTGAAGTGGAGTGGAAGCAACAAGGGAAGAGGAGCATATGCAGTGTCCCTGGGGCTCTGTGGGAGGTGTCCTGCAGTGATGACATTTACAGGGGTTTCTGTCTGGGCCCCTATGACATAGATCTGCTGTAAATCAATATTACCTCAATAAATACAACTTTAAACATAAAATAAAATTAACCCAAGATTTTATAATTTATAAGACCAGAAATGTGACAAATGTGGCACTATTTTCTTACAGTTACAAAGGGACTGTGGTGAGTAAAAGAGTAGTTGTGTAAATGTTATGATGGCAGCTTGTGAATACTGCTTATTCAACAGAGACTGTTTTGGATAAAGTTATGTATGGATAAAATTCTGTACGGACTGTATCATTGAGTTCAATGTGTTTTTAATTGATTTAATGTTCATATTTATTTTCCTCAACTAAACAAATACTAGATAAAAAAGAAATCCGTGGCCATTTAATCAATTAAAAACACTCTGAACTTAATCATAGCATCATTTGCAATCGCTAAAATACATGTTTTCATCCAAGATCAAGAGAACAGGTCATTAATGCATTATGAGCAAATTGTTTAAAGGTTCCTGTTAACATATCTGCATTTGGTAGCATTGAGTAAATATGATTTTAATATTCATTTTACATGTTCTGCAATAGAACACTATCTGCTAGGAAATTAAAAAGCACAACTAAACAGGCTTACAGGTCTAGATGAATGTTGTTTGATCAAAACATCAACCCGATTTTTTAAAAAGACACACAAATAAATATATTATGATTAACCATTTTTCCTGAATATTTTTTGTGACTTTTGATTGCTATTATTTTGGGTCTTATAAACTCAAGTGAGATAATCTAGGGTTATCTATCATGCACTAAACCAGATTTACAAGGATATAAGATCCCTCCCATGAGGAAATAATTTTATATTGATTAGAGGACATGATGGAGTACAGTAAGTGTAGGAAAAAAATCTCTACTCTATTTCAATACATACTTGAGAGTGATATCATGTTAGAAACAACTGCTATGGGAATAGAATGACAAAATTTTCTTCAGGGAGAAAGCATTTAAAGTATCAGTAGTTATTTCAATCAATACACATACCATAGCCGTTTTCTGGGGGATATCTATTGTCAGGCATTGTCTTTAGAAGATATGAATATTTATCTTTTAAAAATTATGAAGTAGGCCCTCCCTGGTGACACAATGGGTTAAAGCACAGCACTAGAAAGCTATCTGCACCTTCTTCATTCAGTAAGAGCTCCTTTCCCAGCCAGGAAGGTGACCCAAATGATGTGTCAGGCCTCTCCTGTCTCCCCGGCTGCTCCCCTCAGCAGTGTACTTCGTCAGTCAGCCTGTTCTGCTCCCCACTATCTCTTGTGAATACAGGCCCCTGTACCTCTGGCCTGTATCTAAGTTTTGTGTGCATAAATAAATCTTTAAAAAAATATGAAATAAATAGGTTCTAGTTAATCTACAAGTTTATAGAATTTCAATCTTAAAGTCTAATTAATACTCACAGCACTATATTTATTTTGCGATAGTTCCTATCTACAACATATCACCTCTTTTTGATATAGAGAGAATTCTAAATGCCTTGGAGTTCTAATATTTTCTGCACTCAGCAGTTTTCATGTGCTGTTGATATTATCAATTCTGACTAAATGTTGATATTATCAATTCTGACTAAATGGCATTAAAAGTCTTTTAAATGAGTATAAATTCCAAAGTTGATTAAATTTTGAACTACATATATTCTTTCAGATCAATATCCTCTTAACTTTTTCAAAGGAATGTTGTATTTTCCTGTTGACTATTTATTATGGAAAACTGACCATGAACAGTATTTTCTCAGTAATGCTTTCCACTAACATGTATTATTACAAATTTATATTACTACAAAATGTACATATTATTTCTTTAATTAAGCATCTATAGTAGGCATATATTATACTAGAGCCTGGAAAAGGAAAATGAATGAAATATAGCTTCCTGACTTCAGAAAGTTGACAATTTGGAAAGCAAATCTGACAAGTAAATACTTAATTCATAATAAAACATTAGATGTTGCTACCATGAGAGATAAATGAGATATTTTAACATACAAGGTTCAACAACTAATACTCCCTGGGGAAATGTAAAAGTGTCTAAAAAGAAGACATTTTCAGGTAGAAAAATCTGAGAGCATACAAGTGGGTTAGAGCACAACTGAGGTGTGCTAAGTATTGAAAGAGAAAAAAAAAACATAATTCAAATTCCATTTTTTAAAAAGATTTAATTATTAATAATACAGACTGGGGTATAAGCCAGAAGTGCAGGGGTGGTGAGAGATTTCATCAGAGACAGAGTGGGGAGCAGAGCATGCAGATCAACGGGGTTCACTGCTGAGGGGTGCAGTGTGTGGGTCAGGAGAAGTTTGCCGCGCCATGTGGGTCACCTCTGGGGCCTGGGATCCAACTCACACGGAATTGGCTGCGGACAGCTTGCAGTGCTGCATCCTAACCCATTGCACCACTAGTAAAGGCATCAAATTCCATTTTCTTTTTTAAAGATTTATTTATTTATACATACAGAGCTGGGGTGCAGGCCAGAAGTGCGGGGGCGGTGAAAGGTTTCACTGAGACAGAGTCGGGAACAGAACAGGCAGATTGACAAAGTACACTGCTGACGGGAGCAGTGAGCGGGTCAGGAGAAGTCTGAGGCGCCCTGTGGGTCACCTCCCGGACAGGGATGGAACTCATGCTGAAGTGGCTTTAGCTTCTCAGTGCTGTGCTTTAACCTGCGGTGCCACCAGGGAGGGCCTCAAATTCCATTTTTATTGAAACCTTAGCTTTGCAGCTATCACTTAGTACCAGTGCAGTACACGATAGCTTCTCAATACTTTATCATTGCACAATACCAGAGGAAACATATACTGGTTCCTCAGTCAATACTTATCCAATATTATCTGTTCACCAAATTTGACCTTTAAAAAAGCCAGCTGCTGTAGGTCCTCCCTGGTGGCGCAGCGGGTTAAAGCACTGAGAATCCAAAGCCGCTCCCGCATGAGTTCGATTCCCGCCTGCCCCGGAGGTGACCACATGGCGTGGCAGACCTCTCCTGACCCGCCTGCTGCTCCCCTCAGCAGTGTACTTCATCGATCTGCCTGTTCTGCTCCCCACTCTGTCTCTGGTGAAGCCTCTCACCGCCCCTGAGCCTCTGGCCTGTACCCCAGTTTTGTATGCACAAATAAATAAATCTTTAAAAAAAAAAAAAAGCCAGCTGCTCTAAATCTCTATTTCCATAGACCCATTCCAATGGACTATAGTGAAGGCTTAGGTGATCTGGTGCTGGGAGTGGTACAGTGACTATACCTGATCAGGGAAAGGAATTCTGTACTGTCAAAAAGCTAACAAAGATGTATGCCAATGGAACTTCAATTTAAAAAAATGCTCAAAGAATAAAATCTTTTTATGATCTCCTTCAAAATGGAAACACATTTTCAGAAATTACTTTATATTTTATCATACTGCTAAAAAGTTAAACAGATTTTACGGCCCTGATGTTTATGCTATTTATACAATTTTTCAAAATCTTGCTTTAAAACCTAGAAGAAAGTGATAATATTATGATGTAAAACACATCAATTAAAAAAAAGTCAATTTCTCTAAGAAATCATGTATGTGGTATAATTTTAACTAATAAATGCAAAGTTTTTAGGTAAAATTACTGGCTATGAAAATTTATTGTTTGCTTCAACTACATGAGCATAAGTCTAACTCACAGTCACAACAATTTAATGTTAGAAACAAACAGCTTGTCCTTTTTTCTTTCTACCTCTCATTTTTCCTAGATTTGACTAGGTTTAAAAGAAAAAAAAATGTCCCTCTAAAGCAGTAATTGTTGCCTAATGGCAAGCATGCTGTCAAATTAGCCTGCATCCATTTAAAAACAAACTTTTATGTGGTTTGCTAAACTATTAAGGCTATTAGTTGAACATGGAATTGATTTATTTTACCTATTGCATTAACCTCATCTTGCATACTCATCAGTTTCTTATGCAGGGCAAAGTAAATGCACCTGATGTTTTATAAAATTAAATTGAACATCGAGCCATTCACTTTTAAAGGCTAAACATTGCTGTAATAACAAGAGAGTGACTGAGATTCCTGGAATCTTCATTACTCGTAGCTAAATGAAGCTTCAGTAATAGAGTCCTTGCGGAAATGAATTTCATGTCACTGTGTGCCAAATGTAATTAGTTGCAAATAGGCTTAATTTTAATGGGGTTATAGGATCTTTGATTCATAAAGACAAGTGCTAGGTACTGTTTTTAAAGATTTATTTTACTTATTTATGTATATAAGAGCTGGGGTGTAGGCCAGAGTTGTGGGAGGGGGTGGGTGAGAGGATTCAGCAGAGTGTGCAGCAAAAGAGGCACATAGACTGAAATATGCTGCTGAGGTCTGCTGTGCCATGTGGCTTAGCTCACTGGCTGGGGATTTAACTTTTGCTACAGATAGGTACATAGTGCTGAGACTAAACCCCTGCCACCAGGGAGGCCCTAAGTAGTAACTAGAGGAAGTTTGATAAAGGTTAGCTTCTTGGACAAAATTTTAAATTTTAATAAGTGAGAAAGGAGATAGTAAAGAGTTAATATAAACAATGTACCTAAGACAGCATACATATCAAAATATATAAGACATATAAAAGTTATAAGGGAGCTTTTCAAGAAAAAATGTATGTATCCAGAAATAAAATCTGACTGGTGATGTACAAAGATACAGTCAACTACCCAAGGTTGTACGTGCTTCTGGGCACGATGTTTAGTTGTTATCAATCCAGCCCTTCTGCTGTAATTAAATATTATGGAGCAACATCTTGTTTGAAGAATCTTCTTATATTTTTAAAGCAACTTATACATCTTATTTTCTATAACTGCATTCATTTGTTCCCTCATAATCTAAACCATTCCAGGGGTCCCACTTTCAGCTCTGGGCTCCAGTTGCTATGATTCATGAGCTCGGCATATCAGCCTAAACTTAAACAATCATTAGGTAAGTAAAGATATGAAATGATAATACATCAAGGTCTATAATGTAGACAGAAACAGTCAGATGAAGAATGAGAACACTGAAGGGCACGTCCATTTAAGGGATGCAAATTAGTGATATGAATAAATAAACAATTAGGAGATGATAACTTGGGACTTTTCTGTCATGGAAGGGTCAGCTTGTGCCCTGATTTCTGACTGGGCAGAAACTCACTGCTTTAACAAACCTTTTTATTTAAAAGTAGTTTAATGATGTTAGGAAATTCAACATAAACTGAGGATGCACATAATTTAATTATTGTTTTATTAAATACCACTAGCATGGCAAAGAGCTGTCATACTTATCTAGTAGTTGTTACTGGTGAAAAATTAAATTAATCCTGATGATTGTTATTACTAACTCCTCTAGATATCTATAAAGAACTCACCTAATTGATTTATGTAAAAAGGTCAAAGTAAAAAAAATATTTATTTATTTTAATTAGGGCCTTCCTGGTGGCTCAAGGGACTAAGTCTTAGCACTATCAAACTATCACCAGCTACTGCAGCATGTGTTCAGTCCTAGGCCAGGGAGCTGACACACATGACACAGCAGACCTCTCCTTTCTCACCTGCTGCTCCTCAGCAGTGTATTTTAGTCAATCTGCCTGTTCTGCTCCCCACTCTTTCTCTGGTGAGTCCTCTCACACACCTGCACCTCTGGCCTATATCCCAGCTCTCGTATGCATAAATGCATAACTCTTTAAAAGTATTTTTTATTAAATAGAATGATGTTAGCATTAAAGAAGGGCAGCAATGTTCTGTCACACTTTTCTTCAATTTCGGAAACACTGTAATGTGAGGTGGGCGAAGAACATTTACAATTCTATAACTTTCCTACTACAATTTTTATCCTTACAATGATTTTCTTGTTTTTTCAGTTCTAGTCTTCATTTACTACTCCCCACCAGAAAGAAAGGAAGATATCCATTTATTCACACACTGCTTTCTGCCTCCTCACAATGTTTTGTTATTC
Source organism: Condylura cristata (assembly GCF_000260355.1). Lineage (NCBI taxonomy): Eukaryota > Metazoa > Chordata > Mammalia > Eulipotyphla > Talpidae > Condylura > Condylura cristata. Next base: position 6,081,633 of record NW_004567106.1, on the reverse strand, counting down.
TTTTATATGTAATACTACTGGTACCTTTGCAATTTACATCATATTTTTTAAACCACTACATATTATATCAACCTCAAACACGTCCATGAAACTGTATTTTCCTTGCCCACCATCTCCTTAATTTTCTAACAAATATCTATTGACTATTCCTTTGCTATTACTATATTGAAATTGAAAAATTCAGCATTTTAACCATGCTTAAGTATACAATTCGGTATCCGGTATATTTACATTTGTGCAGTTATCACTATTATCGATTGCTAGAACTTTGTCTTTTTCCCAAACAAAATATAGACATTCATTAAACAATGTCTTCCTACATTCTGTAGCTGGTAACCACTATTCTACATTATGTCACATGAATTTGACTAATAGGCACCTCATTTAAGTAGAAACAGTTCTTTTGTGTCTAACTTATTTCACTTAGCATAATGTTTCAATGTTCACTCATGTTGATGAATAATTTAGAATTTCATTCTTTTTTAAGACTAAACAACATCCCTTTGTATTTATATGATTATTGGTGTATACATGTTTGTTGAAGTTCAGTGCTTTCAATTCATATAGGTATAGACTTATAAAAGTAGAGTTAATAATGATATGGTAATTCTATTTAATTTTTAAGTCACTGTGATATATCTTCCACAGCAAATGCACACAATTTTACATTCTTATCATCAATGCACATGTTCCAATTTCTCCATATCCTTCCAAATACTATATATCTGATATGTATACATGTGCATAGATATGCATATGGTTATATACATATTTCTAATGTATGTGTTGGCATGCACTTCATTAATGATGCTGAACATCTTTTCATGGTCTTACTGGTCATTTATAAACTTTTGGAGAAAAGTTTTTATAAGTTTTTGCTCATATATATATATATTTTTTTTATTAAAAAGTTTATTTTTACATCATTTTTCATATATATATATATATTTTTAAAGATTTATTTATGTATACAGAACTGGGGTACAGGCTAGAGGTGCAGGGGTGGTGAGAGGATTCACCAGAGAGAGTGGGGAGCAGAACAGCCAGATCAATGAAGTACACTGCCCAGGGGAGCAGTGGGCGGGTCAGGAGAGGTCTGCCACGCCATGTGGTCATCTCCAGGGCAGGCGGGGATTGAACTCATGCTGAAGTGGCTTTAGCTTCTTCGTGCTGAGTTTTAATCCGCTGCGCCACCAGGGAGGCCCCCATATATATATATTTTTAATGTTCACACATTTATTTGCATGAAACAACACAAAAAGAAATACCTGTAATTAAGAATGGTTTTACACACATTGGGATCTAAACCAATCTATTTATTCTCTTTAGAACATTCCTCTCAGTATGATACACATTACTGCTCCTTAGAAGGGCTTCTTCATATTTGAATTATGTTATTTTTACTTTGTTTTGAGATAGAGGAGTTATATTATCTGGATATTATCCTCTTGTTAAAAAGACAAGTTGCCATTATTTTCTCCTATTCCATACACTTCATTCCACTCAATACTTTCCTTTAATATGTTGTAAAGTGTTTTTACAAAAAATCATTTAATTTTTATAAAGCTCAATTTATCATTCTTTTTTCTTTTGTTAACTTGAGATTTTTGTATAATAGCCAGGAAATCATTGAGAAGTACATGGACATGAAGATTCCCCTGTCTTCTTCTAAGATTTTTATGATTTTTACTTTTATATTCAGTTCTTTCATCTGTCTTGAGTTAATTATTGTATGGATATAAATTTATGCTTTTGCTTGTGAACATCCATTTTTCCTAGCACCATTTGTTTCAAATATGACCCTTCTTTTGTCACTTGCATCATAAATAATTTGGTCATAAATCAGAGTTTATTTTTTATTTCTCTATTCTATTCCATTTATGGATAGTCCAGTCTTTTTTTGAGCATCACACTGTTTAAACAATTGTAGCTTTATAATAGATTTTAAAATAAGAAAGTGTGGGTTCTATCTTTCAAGTTGTTTTGAATATTCAGTGATCCATGAACTCCGGAAAAAGTTACTGTTAAGATTTTGGTAAACTCTGCACTGTACTATACAAAACTATTAAATAACTGAAAACAAACTGCTAAACTAATGTTCAGGTGGAATGCTTTCTCTCTACTCAGTACACTGGGATATCAATACAAATAGTACATCACAGCCCAAATTTTCAAATAAAATTTGATGTATAATCAGCACAAGCTTACATCTCTGTATGTGTGATCTATATACACATGTAATTTTAAGAGCAATCAACACTGATTTTTGAAAAATCATGTAATGTTACTTGCCAATAATACACGCTTATAAATAAAATAAATTTTCAACAATATGTTTTAGAAACTCATAATTTGTTCCATATTATTAGATGTTAATGTTAATAAGTCATGGCAGTTTTGAAAAATGCTTATACCTAAGTATCAATTCACACTATGCACTGTGTGTGAATGTGCACCTCCTATACATTTTGAAAAAAAAAGTTATAAAAATAGAGGAGTATTATCTCAGTAAGGAGAAAGTTCAAAGGAGGCCACAGCCCATATGACTATTCTTTCCCTGAAACCTCAATAATGAAATATGACTTATTTTAAGAAGACTTTATATCCCTATCTGCTGTCTGCTTGCTATATAAAAGCAAGCAGTAGATGATATATTGAGTGGAAAGATGAACCTTATAGATGCTAAGTGAAGAACAGAGACAACAACTTACCAGTACAATATTATATAAAAATTCTACAAAAGGCAACTTCCTGGTCCTTAAGAAGTGAGTATAACTTATTTCAGATCTATAAAAACCTCAGGACAAGGAATTTTAGCACAAGTTTCTTCAATACAAGTAAAGCTATTGCAGTCAGATACCACTGACAATAGGACTAGACAACTTTTATAAATAAAAGCTTTTCCAAACAGTGGAGTATGTTTTAATAAAATTCCATACTAAAAGTTTATATACTGTAGGAAACATTCTAAAGTAAAATATAAAAGCTACCTTTTTTTTGGGGGGGGGGAAATTTATTGTTCAGTATTCCCTGAGTGACTCTGAAGTCTCTCTTTTAAAGGAGATACCACTCAGAAAAGATTGATGAAATGTGGCAGGTGAGCATCAAGGTTTTAGGAACATTAATTTAAAATGCCTTTCCCTTTCATCCTTTGGTGTAAATTGCTGAGCAATCATCATTTTTCTTTACCTTTACCTTTTTGTGATATAGTTTATGTCACTCCACGATCAGAGTTCCTTGACATTAATTATGAACCATTGAGATCTACTTTATTTACTTCATGCCCCTGAGGGCAAATAGTGTGAGGAAATATGAGCTAAACTTCCGGTGTTCTTCTTGAAGAATTTGATTTCAGCTGTCCTTTACAAACCATGCTTGATTTTTTTTTAAAAGGCTATAAAGAGGTCACTGCTGCATAAAGTTGCACATATTGTTGAAAAATTTGAAAACAGAATAGTGATGTAGGAAAATAGAGAGATAATCTCCAAAGATGCTTCTTTTTGGATATCTCAAAGTCAAGTCCAGGACAATAATTAATCTTCATCTAACATCTAAACATTCATAAATCACATAAACTATAAGACACAAGGAAGAAGGCCAGATGAAAAGCACCTTAAAAATCAGTAAAAAGTAGTCACAAACAATCAAAGCAGATGCATATTGTCCTTTTATAAAATCTTAAGGCATTTAGCACACCAAGAGGGATTTTAAATATGTGGGTAAATATTTTAATACAACTATTCTTCATTTAGAAAGTTTTCCTATTTTGAATAGACATGCTCAATTTCATGTCAAAAAGCTCCATGGAAATAGCTGGGCTTTCTCTCTCTCTCTCTCTCTCTCTCTCTCTCTCATATATATATATATATATATATATGCCTTAAATTATATTTCATGCATTAAAGCTCTTAGAATTGTTATGTGTAAGAGGCATTATTCATTATTATATTTTTAAGATTTATTTTCATTTATTTATGCATACAAGAACTGGGGTGTAAGTCAGAGGTTCAGGGTGGGGAGCAGGGAAAGGATTCACAGAGCAGGAGCAGAATAGGCAGATCTATTGAAATACACTGCTGAGGGTAGCAGGAGCCAAGGCAGGATAGGTCTGCTATGCCATGTGGGTCAGCTTCCTGGCCCACAGGAGATGAAATTCATGTTGCAATGGCTGACTATAGCTTGATAGAACTGAGGCTTTTTAACACTGGGGGCATCAGGGAGGCTCCTGTGTTACAAGTACATCTTAATTATCTAAGACCATTTGAAAAGGACAAAATTTATTGGTATAAGTCAAAAGGGAAACATCCTAAGACTTTTGTTTTGCTTTTGGTTTGCTTTATCCAATCAGAAAAATAATGAACAAGTTAGTTTTTAGCCAATAATATCAAATATACCCTGTATTCAGGAGAAGAAATTCTGCTCAGGAATATAAATTATAGTATGTAGGTAGCTTTCAAATAAATATGCTTTCACAAAATTCATAGGATTTATTGAGACAGCTGGAAAAGGATAGGATATCTTCATTTCTAGGTATAACAAAGGAAAGTTTAAAAATCAACATCATGATATGATAAATTGCCTCTAAGACAACTAATAATATTCTGTATGTGTTTTCAGCTAGCTCTCAGCTAAGAGTCACATAAGAAATTATTTAGCCTAATTTCCCATCATTTTCAAATCTATATTTTTTTCCCTTGTATCCTTTTTCTTACTCTCCTTTCCTTTCATGCTTCAGTATCTCTGATTATCTCTTTTTCTAAGAAGTTTCTGTGACTCCTTCAGTTCCTTTCCAGGTTAGGTGCTGCTACTGTTTTTCATATGTTATCTGTTAGCATCAGTCAAGTCACAATATGCCAGAAACAGGCTTTCGGTACAACAGTTGGAGAAGAGAAGTGATAGCTCTCCAAGAACTTTCTGATGTATTCTTGTGTGCTCAGATAAATAAAATGGGGCTTCTAGCTTTTTTGTTTCAATATTAAAAACAAAACAAGAATTCCTAGAAGGGTGGAGACAACAAAGTTATCTTTCAAACTTACAGACATCTTGTCTGAGAAACACCTGGATGTCTTGGAAGTCACTTTATGATAAACAAGGAATTCTGAACCCACTTTTTATTAATAGCTAAATTAATATATAAAATATATTAATAAGGAAGTGTTTCAAAGTTGAATTTATCTGTTTTCAAAGCACTTGAAAGGGTAGTCTTGCCATAAACAGTGACAATACATGAAAAATATGTACCAAGGAACAAGAAATATCTGTGGATCTTACTCAAATTGGAAGAAAGCTTTTCAGAGAGAATGAGTTTAGTGTGTAAAGTTTGGTGACTCACCAAATTTATTTCTGATATAAGTTTGGTGAAAAGTCAGGACTGAAAAAACCTCTAGAGTGATCGATACCACAACACTGAAACAAAACTGAACACATCATGCAGGTGAACAATTCTCCCTACTATAGTAGTTATAGATGTACTCTGACAGGTACTGCATCTAAATTGGGGACCCACTATTTACCTTTCAGGGATTTTTTAAGGTTTTAAAAAATAATTCCACAGTGAGCAAAAAATATGAGAGAACCTCTACTTCTCTATATTTTATCTCTTTTTTTCATACCTTTTTTTTTTCTTTTGATAAATGTAGAATGGAAGGAGTTCAGTAGAATACTTCCCAGTATCATTGCTCTGCAATTGTCTAGGACAAGCCATGATCATATAATAAGAATACATATCTGAAATGCAGAAAGATAATGCTGAATGTAACATTAAATCTAAAACTCTGCAGAGGTGAACTGAAGGTCATATGGTGTTTTTCGAAGCTCAAATCAAAGTCAAAATATTATGAGTAGACATATGGTAAACCACAAGGTGGCCAGCCATTTTAAGAGTGTTATATACACTTCACAGGAACTAGAATGAACAGAATAGAACAAATGCTATGAAACCAGAATATTTTATGGTGACATCTGTGGATAGCTCTTTGTATCTCACACCTGCTATTTTCTCCTGCAATAGGCCAAAAGGCAGTGGTATAACTAAAATAATGTATATGAGAATTTTTTGGCTTTTAAATAAAAAAAAACTGCATCATAACCACTGGGATAATAACTTAAGTGCATATTTTATCATGTGTATGAGGACATATTCATTTTTATGAATAATTTTCAAGGGTGATTAATCTTTCAGTTATATTTTAATATGTTTGAATCCACTAAATTTATAAAGTAAAATATTCCTTTGAGAGAACATGAAGACAAATTGCAAACTGTCATCATCAATTGACTCTAAGGAAAATTCTACATAGAATAAACTACAATTGTTCAATTTCTACCTTTCATGATAAATATTCAGGGTATCTAATTTGAATTGGGTGAATTATATTTTGTGACTAAGAAATCTGAAATGTGAAGACCTGATGTCGGATTCACTGTTCAGGATATAATAGGCTAAGAAAATATTGTCAGAAATTTTCCCATTTTGAATTAAATAAATCTATAAATAATGCTATTTCATTGATACTAGATGTATAGGCAAGGCTATAATGACACCACTAACATAATTTTATTAACTTTAAAGATATCTAGAACATAGACTTTTAAACATTCTATTGTTTCCCTTGAAAATTAGATTAAATGTAGATTATACAATCCTAGAATGTTCAGATGAAACTCTATCCAAAATCATTGTGCCACAAAAATGTAAGCCCAAATTAACAAAAATATTGACTCAGATGATCACTTTGAGACTTTAATGCACAGTTCTCAAGGACAAGTCACAACTTGACAGTGAATAAATGTTTAATTGATCAATCCTCCAGCTGAGAAAGTCAATGTGAAAGGGTTTATAATATCAACTTGATGAACTATTTTTTTTAAATTAAAGAGATCTGGTATAACTGTAACCATATAGTACCAATTATAGAAGTAAAATACCATATTTTTCCCTTTTTATAAGTTAATAGAACTTATTAGAACAATTTCAGATTTACAGGAAAATGGAGCAGATAGTACTGAACATGATGTTAGGTTTTAATGTAACTCCTTAAAATTCAGGTGAGATATTTTATGGAAATAAACAAACTGAATTTTAAGTTTATAAAGGAGAGGTAACAGAGCCAGAGTAGTTAATGCAAACTGAAGAAAAAACAAGTGGCAGGATGTACACTATCCAATTTCAAAACTTACTCTGAAGTTAAACCAATAAGGCAGGCTGATTGGTGAAAAATAGACAAGTAGGCCAGGGAAACAGAACAGAGAGTTCATACATATACCAACATAAACACAAACAAATGATCTTTGATAAAAAAGCAAAAACAATTAAATGGAGAAATTATAGCTGGCACAATTGGATATCCATAGGCAAAGAAAATCAACCAACAACAACAACAAAAAATAAGCTAGATACATGTCTTCCATAAAAATTACCACTAAATGTGAAGTAAAAACATAAAAACATAGACTGTAGCATAGGAGAAAATATAGGTGAACATGCATTGAATAAAGAAGCTTTAGATAAAGCACCCAAAATAGCGCCCATAGAAAAGAGATAATTTGAACCTCATTAAAGTTTAAAATTTCTTTGAAACAAACACAAAGAAAAAAATTTAAGAAAATGCAAAAACAAGACACAGATGGGGAGAATATGCTTACAAACCACATAATATTAAAGGATGTATATCCTAAATACACAAAGAATTCTTAAAACTCTACAATAAGAAACAAACCAATTTAAAGATGCACAAATAGCAGAATAGACACATTTACTAAAGAAGATATTCAGACAGAGCCCTCCCTGGTGGCACAACTGGGTTAAAAGTGCAGCGCCATGAAGTTATCCACAGCCACTGCAATGTGAGTTTGATCCCTGGCTAAGGAGGTGACCCACATGGTGCAGCAGACCTCTTCTGTCCTACCTTCTGTTCCCCTAAACAAAGTGTTTCAGTCAAAATGCTTATTTTGCTCCCCACTCTGTCTTTAATAAATCCTTTCACCCCCCCATACCATGGCATATATCCCGGATCCTGTATGCATAAATAAATCTTAAACAAAAAGAAGATATGTAGATATACAATAGAATATGAAAAAGGCTCAATAGCACATGTCATTAGGAGACTGCAAAAACAAAAAAACAAAACACTATATAGCCTTTCGCTTACTTAGCTAAAATTCAAAAAATGACAATACAAATTGCTTTCAAAGATATGGCATAAGGAGACTCTCATTAACTGCTGTTGAAAAAGTAAAACAATACAGTTATTTTGTCTATTATGCTATTATTTGATGAAGCACTCTCCATATGTGAATTAGGCATGGTTTTCTGTTTTCTGTTTTCTAGCTCTATCAGTTAAAGACAGTGATGAGATTTCCACCTATAATAATAGATTTGTCTATTTCCTTTTGCACTTCAATCAGATTTCTTCTCAGATATTTTTATGGATTCACACATCTTAAAAAATTGTGATTTCTTGGAGAAATGATCCTTTGTCAACATGGAATACAACTCTTTGTCCCTGATAATTTTTCATGCTCTGAATTCTGCCTTGTCTCTATTTAATATAATTACGTTGGCTTTCCCTCTCCTTCTCCTTCATTACTTCCATTCTATTTTAGTGTTAGCACTGTATGTCTTTCTCAATCCCGTTTTTTTTT
>NW_004567106.1:6060133-6072591 GCF_000260355.1 Condylura cristata | reverse complement strand
CGCCATGTGGTCGCCTCCGGGGCAGTCGGGGATCGAACTCATGCGGAAGTGGCTTTAGTTTCTTAGTGTAGTGCTTTAACCCGCTGCGCCACCAGGGAGGGCCAATCCCGTTATTTTTAATGAATCATTATTTTTTTCATTTTGGTTTCCTGTAGACAAAATGTAGTGAAGCCTTGTTCTGTGTTTTCTTAATCCAGCCTGTCAGTCTGTCTTTTAATTGCAACTTTTAGTTCATCTGCATTTAAAATGACTTTAATACAGCTGAATTAATATAATTAATATCTACCATGCTTGTAACATTCTTTCATTGTACTTATTGTCTTTTCTTTCTTTAATAAATTATCCCCCTTTTCTTTTTCTTCTGGTTTAATTGAATATTTTATATTACTGTTTTTTCTTTTTCTTAACTGATTTTTTTCTTAATATTTATGCTATACATTTATACCTAATCTAAGTCCACTTCTGTAATTGAAAATATCATCAAATGTTAAATATTTTCATGGGTTGTACATGTATTTTATATCAGGGTATTCCAATGTAAACCCTTCCATCTCTTATAATATTGCTGTCAGTCATTCCATTTGTTCAAGTGTTATAATCATTTATTGCACCATTTGCATTATTATTATTTTGGACAAATAGATTTTTATTAGGTCAATTATCTATAAGAAAAAGAAAATATTTCACTTCATTTACATCTATTCCTTCCATCTCTAATGTTATTCCTTTCTTTATGTAGAGCTGAGTTTTCATCCTAAACTAATGTTCTTTCTGAAGTACTTCTAAATTTTCTTATAAGACAGATCTATTTTTTGACAAATTCTCTCAATTTTGTTTATCTAAGAGCCTTTCTTTCTCCTCTTCTTTTGGGGGATATTTTTGCTAGTTACAGAATACAGAATTTTACACTAATGTATTTTTTAACACTTTGCATTTTATTTTATTCTCTTCTTTTACTTGCATGGTTTGTGATAAGAAATACAACATAGTGTTTCTTCTCACACCTTTACAAATCAGATGAAGTGTCTCCTCTTGCTTCCTTTTACTTCTTTCTCTGCCTTTTGTTTACTGAAGACTGAATGTGACCTGAATAGGACTGGGTATTTTGGCATTTAGCTTGTGTTCTCAAGTTCCTGAACCTGAGATATGGTGGTTTACTAATTTGGAAAAAAAATCTGTCATTACTACTTCAAATATTTCTTCCACTCTTTTGGTTGTGTTATTACAAATTATATATTTTGAATTTGGTCCTCCCCACCTCCAATTTTGAGCATCCTGTCCTATTATTATTTTAATTTCAGTACAGGAAATTTATATTGTCAAATCTAAAGCTCATTGACTTTTCTCAGTCCTATCCAATCTACTGCTGAGTTGCTCAAATACATTTTTTGTTTATGTTACCATCTTTTAAAAATTTGTTTATGCTACCATTTAAGCAATTTAAGTTTAATTTTAATTAAAATACCATTTTATATATTACCATTTGTTAAAAAAATAAACTCTTAAAGCTATTTCTTAAAGTTACATTACCTTTTTATTCTTTCTTATAGTTTTCTTTTCTTTCTTTCTTTCGTTCTTTCTGTCTCTCTCTCTCTCTCTCTTTTTTTTTTTTTTTGTTTCCTTTACCAACTGTTCTGACTGCTGACATTTTCCATTAGAGTCCTTTGTGCAATAAGTATTGTTAGTTCAAATCTGCTATCTGACAATCCTAGAATCATTGTTATATCTAAGTCTTCCTGATACTTGTTTTGTCTATTCAAATTGTTTTGGCTTTGGTTTGGTGTGGTATGCTTTTTGCCTTTTACCTTTCCTTTTAATCTTTTGTTGATGGCTGGACAAGATACAACAGGTATTAGGACAAAACTGATGACAATAACTTTTTCCTGTAAGCTGATTGTGGTAGGATTTTTCATATTCACCTGTTTCTCCAGTTTTCATTAATGCAGTTTGCCCTCTGATCTCAGCTTTCTAATGGACCTAAGAAAAGTTATTAATTTTATTTGTCCTGCTTCTTAATGTGAGGATATAGTGATTATTCTAAGTTCCCTGTATGTTTGAGCTGAAACTTGAAGTCATCCCTTCCCTCAGTATTTTAAGTGGATGAATTTGAATTTAAGAATGTGCTAATATGTTAGTATTAAAAAATCAGACAATTTTAGTTCGAATTGAGTATAATGTAAAATGACAAAACAGAAAACAAAACTCCAAAGCTTGGTATAAATCTAATCAACTGGAATTTCAATTACAGAGAGGTTGTAAATATGGTAATAAATTGGTCCTAAGTTTCCAAAGTCAGTGACTTGATGATTTAGTTAAGTAGATTCTGGAAAATCTTCAAATTTTTTTTCTATGAATTTGAGAGATTCTTGAGAAGCTGAACTCCAGAAAGGAGCTCAAAGTCTTTCATATTGGAAAACAAAACAAACAAAAACAAAAACACTTTTCTTAAGAAAAAAAGTGAATTCCTCTTTTACAGTAGAAACAATTGCTATTTCATATAGATATCATTAGAAACGTAAGTATTTTCTACTGAGGAGACAGCCTATAGAGTATCTGTATTGCATCAAGGAATTACTGAACAGCACAGCAGAGACATGAACTCCTAAGACAATAATGAGTACAAATTTCAAACAATTGAAATCAGGATACATTTTCTTTTAAAAATTATCCCATAGTTATTTAAAGAAAAAAAATCTCCTTTTCTACAATTTATCATAACAGCTTTGTTTACCAAAATTCTGTCTCTATAGCTAATAATTAGTATAGGAGTGACACAACTCTCATCACAGGAGAGAATCTTCTCAAAATAATTAAACTTTTGTCTCAAATATGTTCATTTTGAAAATAACCAAATCAAAAACTAACAATAAGTCGATTATTCACTGTTAGGAATTTAACCCAAATATTTTTTGCCCACTATACATTTCCAAAGAGTGAAGCTGAAATTGTTTTAGTGAAGAAAATCATTCAATTAAGTAAAATAAAGTTGGAGATATCTCACCAGATGACCACAAAAGCTATTTTTAATTTTTTTCTAACTTATATATTTTGTAATATCACATAACTAGTGTATTTGCTGGGTAGAAAATACATTGTATTTCCTTGCTTATCCCAAGAGGTAAAGAAAATAATAACTACCTGCTTTAGGAAGAGTTTTCACAGGATGGAATTGTCATTCATTTGAGAGAAATATAACTTAACTTTTAAGAAAATTGACGCATAACTCTGTAAGAAAGCTTAAAAGACTCTTTTCATTGAAACGATGAGCAATATGGATACTATTTCTTATTGGTATGTTTTGAGCCTAGCTTTTTTTTTTTTCCCTGAAAGAACTGATTTATTTTTAAAGTAGCACAGTAAATAAGATCAAGAAAGAGTGACAACTTGAAACAGTTCACAATCCTGTTTTGGCTGATACAGCTATAGAGAACGACAGACAAATTACTTTTCTCTGGCTCTTCTTCTGGGAAAAAAAATCAATTTTGTTCACTTTAAAAATGCAGCTAAATTGAAATTAAAACACGAAAGTTAAAGAAAGGGATCCAAGAATCCTAAACTTTTCTGGAAACACCATTTTTTTTTCCTTTTAAGTATTTAAATCATAAATATTTTAGCAGTCAAACTCAAATAATAGTGTGGAAATGCTGAAATAAGGATGGCATTTTAATATAGCAATTTCATTTCAATGAAGGTAGCCTAAGGAGATAATCAGACTAATGCAAAAATATATGTACAAAGATATTCATGGAAATCACATTCATAATACAGGAAAAAATGGAAGGAAACCAAGTAATTGAAAATAAGTTTGGTGATTAAAAATATGTCATATCCATAAAGTTATAAAATATGATTTAGTTGCTAAAAGTCATAATATAAAGTAACCTATTTACATTAGGATTGAATGAAATCAGTCTTTACTTTTTCTAGAGAAGGTGGGCAGCTTTTTTCATTTTGAAACCTTTGTTGTGAGGGAGGACAGAATAAATCTGAGATTTTATAATTGGAATTTTCTAATAATCACACACATTACAATTGGCTAATAAAACTTGATTATCTCATTTTCATTCACTACTTACTAGACACTTCCTCCATACTAGGTTCATCTAAGAAATTATGACACAGGGTAACTAAGCAAACACATTTCCTATGTAGAGAGAGAGTTCAAGTTGTACTGTGAGAGTAGATGTAAAATAAGAGTAAAGTCAAGAGAGACAATAAATATATATAAATGGTAACTATAAAGAAATTTTAAGCAATGTGTTCTATAAAATAATGGGGTGAATTAAAGGAAGGTTTAACTGAATGGTTATTTAGAGGAGGTGGTCAAAGAATGGTGATATTTGGACTGAGAATAGGTATAACTTAAGGAACTTATAATTCCAGACCAAGAGCTGTGAATCTAGAATGACTCTGACAAGTTCAAGGAACAAAAGGAAAGAAGGGATGCAAAATGGATATTGGAAGGAAATTAACCTGGAGTGCAATTATTGAACTAAAACATGTAGAACCTTTTAAGTCATATTATGATCCAAAATAAGAATACATAGGGGCTTCCTTGGCACTGGAGTTAAAGGTTCAGTGCTATAGAGCTATCACCAGCCACTGCAGCATGAATTTGATCCCCAGCCAGGGAGGTAAACACTTGATGCAGCAGACCTCTCCTGGCTCACCTACTGCTCCCCTCAGCAGTGTATTTCAGTAGATCTGCATGTTCTACTCTGTCTCTGATGAATCCTCTCACTCTCTGCACCTCTGAACTATACCCAACTTCTTGAATGCATAAATACATATAAATTAAAAAAAACACACGCACACACACACACAAATAAGAATACACAGGAGAGGAAGAACCAGAGAAGAAACTCTAAATATGGAAAGCTTAATTGACAACTTCATCCTGATTCCATTGTTAAGTCAACATATGACAGTGGGAAGTCCTTGAACTTGGGGACCAGGGGACAAGTGTTGCCAGGGCAATCAGAATTATGTATGAGCAAGAAGATACAGCCAACAATCAATGTCTAAGGATGATGTCTTAATGCAATTTATTTCTTAGGGTAGCAGGACTCCTCTTATTATATATATTCAGAGATATCACCTGCAAATCAACAATTTATATTATGTTTAATATATTTGCAATTCTTTTATTTACCCACTCACTAAGTGAAGAGTAAATGCAACAAAAGCCTAGGGAAAGTGTTCCAGCTCTTTATTTTAGAGACCTAACTTGTGACTATGACATCACCAAGCTCTGAAACACAAACATACACAAATCATCAAGAATATTTATGGAAAGGGTTATAGCTTTTTTTTTTTTTTAATTTGGAATTTTAGAGTTTTTTTATGTTTTCTGGTGTGATCATACTTTATTTCTGAATAAAAGATATTTAAAAAACAACCAGAAAAGGAAGCCTTTCTATTTCTTTAATCTGGTTTATCATTAACTTTACAGAAGCAAAAGCCTATCATTTTATTTATTTATGTATCATTAACTTTACAGAAGCAAAAGCCTATCATTTTATTTATTTATGTATACAAGAAATGAGATGTAGGCCAGAGGTGCAGGTGCTGAGAGTACTCACCAGAGACAGAGTGGGGAGCAAAACAGGCAGATCTACTGAAATACATTGCTGAGGGGAGCAGCAGGCAAGATAGGACAGGTCTTGCTCTCCAAGTGGGTCACTTCCCAGGGTGGATTTGAACTCATGCTGCAGTGGCTGGTAATAGCTTGATAGCCCTGAGATTTTAACCCATGTGCCATCCAGGAAGCATCCCCCCCCCTTTTTAAGATTTATTTATTTATGCTTACAGAACTGGGGAACAGGCCAGAGGTGCAGGGGTGGTGAGAGGCTTAACCAAAGACAGAGTGGGGAGCAGAATGGGCAGACTGACAAAGTACACTGCTGAGGGGAGCAGTGGGTGGGTCAGGAGAGGTCTGCCACACCATGTGGGTTAGCTCCCTGGTGGGGGATTGAACTTGTGCTGCAGTGGCTTTGGAGAGCTTCTTAATGTGGTGCTTTAACCTGTTGCGCCACCAGGGAGGACCAGAAGCCCTTTTTAAAGAAACTATATCAACATACTAAAACTTAAGAAGACATTATAATAAGCTAGGTAGAGTTTCACAAACCAAAAGTGCACATTCAAAGAATAGATTCATCTTGTTAAGAACAGTATCATTTTAATATGTCTCTCCTATTTCTTCAAATTGTCCCAAAATGGTTATTAATAAAATACCTTTTTTTAAAAAAAATGCACAAATAGACATCATTATCCTCAAGTCATTACAGGCTCCACAAGTAATCTGATCCTTTAAAAGCTCTAAAATATTCAGAAAGAGATTACATGAATGTTAATAAATTAATGAGAATAATTTTATCAGGGCAAACACAGCAGAAGCCCAGTCAAACTATTGTGCATTGTACAGCATGGCCAATAAAATCGAGACTTTGTAAGACCCATCAGTAAGAGAAGTGAGTTTTACAAAGTTTGGCAAACCACAGTCTCATTTCTTTCCCTTTCTCTTAGGGATTCCTCAAAATGACATTTGGAGCTGGAAACACTAGTGCTTGTAGCCAAGTGTATATTCCCCTCAGCATTTGCTTTTCAAGATATGAATTTCCAGGAATGAGATACCACCCACTGCCAGCTGGGTACAGTTAAAAATAAAGAGAAATTTACCCAAGGATAGAGAATCAAATTTTTTAATGTTTATATATTTTAAATGTAGAGTTTCATCATTTTTTTTTTTTAAATCTTGTCCTTTTAGAAGTTATTCAGCAGTATGTGGAAGAGTGAAGGGCTTGCTTACTGTTGTATTCATTAGTATTTTATTAAATGGTTTGAGTTAAATGTAGTTGGTGACTGCCTTATAGGTCATTTATCTTATCTTAAAATTTCGATCTCTTATTGCCTTCATAAATGTATTTTCTAGATTTACGTTCCTAGATTTTCTCAGGAGCTTTTGTCATAAAAAGTGTGCTGAAACTTTTGTTTTTGAGAAATATTTCTGGCCACAGAAAGTAATGCATTTTGAATTTTTCTATTACTTTTTAAAGAGATAAAAAATAAAAGGCATTATTACTATAAAATCAAAGACAAAAATAATAAATATTATATACATGTATATAAATACACACACACACACACACATATCAGTACAGATAAACAGAATTGAATTGAGAGCCCCAAAATAAAACCAGAGAGATATGACCGACCAATTTGTAATAAAGGAGCCAAGAATTTACAATGGAAAAAAGAAAGCACCTTTAACAAATGGTGTTGGGAAACCTGGACAGCTACATGCAAAAGAATGCAGCTGGATCATTATCTAATACCATATATATAATGAGCTCAAAATGGACTAAATTCTTACATTAGGATGTAAGAATTGAGACCATAAAATGCATACAAGAAAACACAGACAAAACACTCCACAGCATTGTTTTCAGTGATGTCTTTGGCAACTCAGATTCAAAGGCAAGAGAAAAAAGCAAAACAAACAAATAAAAATATTCTGCACAGCAAAATAAACTTTCATCAAAGTGAAAAAGCATTCCTATTGAATGGGGGAAGATAATTGCATATCATACATCTGTTTAATATCCAAAATACATAAAGAACTCATACAAATAAACAAAAGGGAAAACAACCTAATTGAAAATGGTCACAAGTGCTGAATAAACACATCTCCGAAGAAGTATACAGATGGCCAACAGGCATATGAAAATATTTTTTATTATCTCTTAGCACTAGGAAATGGAAAAGGGCTGGATAAATTGGGTAGAAAGGGGCAACTGTATACTAAAAGATAAAAATCAGACTTTAGGAGAGGAATATAATACATTATATACAAATGTTGTCTTGCAGTGCTATACACCTGACATATATATAATGCTATAAAACAATGTCACACCAGTTAAAAAAAAGTTGCATCCCAATAAGCCTTTAGCAAAAATTTACAAGCTGATTCTAAAATGTAAGTGGAATAACAAAAAAGGCTAACATAGTGGTTCTCAACAAGAGGATAATTTTTGTCTTCAAGTGACATTTGGTAATTTCTGGTGACATATTCAGTCTAGCAGTGGAATGAAGACAGAGACCAAAGTTATTAAATATCCCACAAGCCCAGAGCATCTCCATAGCATCAAAGAAAAATCAAGTGTAAAATGTTGCTAATTTCAAGGTTGAGAAAACCTGAACTAGAATAGCCAAACAATTTTGAGGAAAAAATAAAAATACAACTTTGCTAACTTGTACTACCTGACTTCAGTGTGATATTGGTATAAAGAGGAAGTTGATATGTACAGAACAGAATAGAAAATTCAAAAATAAATCCACATATAGTTATGAGCCACATGGTGACATTTTGGTTAATGGCAGACCTCTTTAAAAAATATGATCTTTTAAATATAGCACAGGTGTGGATTAGGCTATACAATCTAGGTCTGTATAAGTACATTATAGAAGGTTCATACAAGGACAACATCCCTTAAAGACATTTATCAAAATATATCCTCCAGGCCCTCCCTGCTGGCGCAGCGGGTTAAAGCACTGCACTGAGTATCTAAAGCCGCTTCCGCATGAGTTCAATTCCCGCCTGCCCCGGAGGTGACCACATGGTGTGGCAGACCTCTCCTGACCCGCCCGCTGCTCCCCTCAGCAGTGTACTTCGTCGATCTGCCTGTTCTGTTCCCAACTCTGTCTCTGGTGAAGCCTCTCACCGCCCCTGAGCCTCTGGCCTGTACCCCAGTTCTGTATGTACAAATAAATAAATCTTTAAAAAAATATATATATATCCTCCATACCATCACAAAAGAGATACCAGCACCTGCATGACTTATTCTTTATATGATACAATTATTTATTTATTGAAATATCATTTATTTACATTCTTTCAATGTTCTGGAATTATAGCTATCCTCCCTGAGATACAGTAAGCATGGCAACCTCACCAATAAAGCAACACAGTCCTTCACCACAGTCCACTATACTCCCTTCCCTCCCAGTTATTTCCCTTCCCTTTCTTCACTCCTTCTACATCACGTGGTCAACCTTCAGGTGTTGGTTCTTAAGTTTGCCTTTGTCTGACCCTTTATTTGATTTTTTTGTATCCTACATAAAGTGACACTACCTCGTATTTATCTTTCTCCTTTCACATGGCATAATCACTTCCCACTCCAACTATAATGTCACAAATGGCATGATGTATCTTTTGTGACTACTCACTACCTTTTTGTATACACCACATCTTCTTGATCTACTCATCCATTTTGGGGCAATTAGGTTGTTATCACAGCTTGGCTATTATAAAATTGCTGAAGTCAAGATGAGAGTGCAAGTTTCCTTCAAGTTAGTATTTTTTGCATTCTGTGTGTAGATACCAAGGAGTGGAATTGCAAGGTCATAAGGCAGTTCCATCTTAGGTCTTTGAAGAAACTGCACACAACTTTCTGTAGAGGTGGAACAAGCTACATTCCTACATTCTCGCATGCTCTATTGTTTCTGGACTTTTTGATATGAGCCATTCTTATTCATGAGAAGTGGCATCTCTTTGTGGTTTTGATTTGCATTTCCCTCATGATGGGATTAACATATTCATGTGTCAGCTGGTCCTCTGTAGGTGTTCTTTTGAGAACTGCAGCTCTTCTCTAACGACATATAGATGGACAACAGGAATAGGAATATGTTCATCTCCAATACAAAAAAAATGACTAAAATATTAATCCAAATATATCACAGTTCAAATTATAAAATCTAAGCCTATAAAGTCCTAGAAAAGATAGGCTAAAACTGTGATTTTCAATTAGGCAAAGATTTGTTCATGTAGAATCCAGAAAGCCTAAGTGTAAAATAATAAAATGAGATTACATAAAAAGTAAAAACAAAACAAAAACCACCTTTGCTCTTTGTAAAAACTCTTAGAAAAATTTAGGAAAGCTACATATTCCTAAATTTTAACTTGTATGTTAGAGACTTGTATCTAAAATAACAATATTACTGATCAATAATTCCAAGACAAAAAAACAAACAAACAAAAATTGGCATATTCGAAAATTTTCATAGATACATGGTCAAACAAACATATAGTAAGATATTCAAACTCACATTTCAGTATCATTATTCATTAAATAAATTCAAATAAAACAGCACTGCAATACCTGTACATGTCTAATAGGAAGCCTAAAATTATTTTTAAATCATGATTCCAAGTTTAAATCATGAATCCAGCAAGGTTGTGGAATAACCTGAATTATCACATGTTGTTGATGGGATTTTTTTATAAGAATCACTTTCAAAGACACTTTGGGGCATTGTGTATAAGGTTAAACATTAACTTAACAAAACTCAAGGGCAGCTCCCCTAGGTTTTTATACTCCAAAGAAACATTTTCATGCACACCTTTATGTATAAATATTAATAACTGTTATGTGTAGTGGCCCCCAAATGAAAACAATCTAAATGTCCAGCATATTGGCACATGCATGATTTTTTCCAGATGAAGTCGAAGTTCTGCAGACCTGTGAGAAATTTTTACTACTTCTTTAAGTGGCTAAATGATTGAAAATCAGGAGTTTCATTCCATATTAGTTATTGCAAGAACTAACACTTCTACCTGAGACCCTATATATGGCATGGCACACATCTACTTACAGAGTGATTATTCTTCATTATGTGAATCACTCTTTGTCCTATGAGACCCCTTGCTCATTCCTTAAACACTTACTTCCCATTCCCATGTTTCCTGTCCCATGGCCCCATTTTGGCTTAGTGTTTCAAATTTACATGTTCTTATATACTCCCTGAATATATAAGTTGTGTTTGGTTTTTATCCTTCTTCTATTCTGTCTGATCTTGATTTGATTACTTAAGCAGCCCAGGAAGAATGCAGAGATGTAGGAGGAAATACACTCTCCTGGTAAATAAAGCTGGGAACATTTAAGTTGTCTTAAAACAAAGGTATTTAAGAGGACAGGCTGAGGCTTATAAATAATCATCAGACATATACACTATTAGTAACAAGGACTTTTATCATTCATAGTGACAGGAACCTTATGTTCTAATTTTTTATCTTGTTTCTTTGTGATACAGTAAAACAGAGTAAATATTAACTCATTTAGGTAAGAATAGAAGTTTCATTAATACAGAAACAAGTCAAACATTGAACAAAGTAGTTCAGGAAAATGGTGTTGTGTCTTTCCTAAACATGCCTGCTGTAATATAAACTGTCTGTGCATTTTCAGAGCCTGCTAGTTGACTTGAAAACAGAGAAATGAATTCACTTGATTCAGTATGAGAAGACATGTTCTCAGGGAGATAATGTCATTTCTTGTTCCTCCAGTACAGATACTTGTAATTATATGCCTATAGTTGACACACCTCTACTTTCAGGGCTCAGAGAGGAGTGGATGGTTTTGCTGGTAGGTAATGAGCTCCAACAGAGAATGTTTCCGACTACAACTACATGAACTAGAGAAATTCCTTTTTATGTAACAACAAAAACACTCACTCCTGAATTTTTTTATTAATATTAAATGAGCTAAGTTGAAGCAGACAGAAAGAAGGAGCTTTTTATGCCTTATAATTTTTCCTATTAGAAATAGTGTTGCATTTGTTGGTTTGTTTGTAATCATTGTTTGCAGCTGGCAAACAATGGCAGGATACAACAGCAGGCATGACAAGTCACGCCTGCATGTTAATGTCTACACCTACCTTTCTTGGGAGAGAATGACATTAATAAATCTATTGCACTGAAATGTTACATGACTACAAATCAATGCAGGTTAATATTGCCCAAAAAATGAGGGTTGTTATAGTCAATGCCAATAAGACAGTGGTGAATATAAAAAAGGCAATGAAAAGACACTTGAGGGCAAAATAAATCAAGAAGAACAAATATACATAGTATAAAAATGAAAGACCGGAATAGGTTTCTTTTATGTTTTCATGTGTTAGCAGAACTTGGTTTAGCCTCAATATCATTGATCCTTCATCTCATGTTATTGTGTTTATTCACACATTGATTCAAAATTGTTAAGTGAACACCTTGATTATAGTTAGTATTTCCCCAAGATGAAAAAAAAAAATTTGTGAATAAGACAAAGATCCTACAGTAATAAAATGCAAAACAAAAAAAGTCAAAAGTCAAATAAAATGTAAACACATGCCCCCAACACAGTCTCTCTTAAACATACTTTTTCATCCACACAACTGTAGTGAAATCAAGTTACTAAATTTAAAGGAAGCTCTTAGTCACATGCACATAGTTGGAAAAGCATCAGAGAACTATTTGTTAATTTGTGTCATGAACTACTAAGCATCAACTGTGCAACTAGAAGAATCTTAGCTGGTAGATATTAGAATATGACAGAGTACTAGACATAGGCAGAAACACATAGAAAATTGAAAATTATTGTTGATAGAGAAATGCACAAGACACTACGGAATTCCAGAGTGAAAGA
>NW_004567106.1:6057798-6059288 GCF_000260355.1 Condylura cristata | reverse complement strand
GAAGCCTCTCACCACCCCTGAGCCTCTGGCCTGTACCCCAGTTCTGTATGCACAAATAAATAAATCTTAAAAAAAAAAAAGAAAAAAGAAAAAGGTTGAAGGAAAAGGCGCAGTAGAAAATAAATTTAAATATTTAGTAGAAAATAAAAAGCTGGATGAAAAATAAACAGGATTGCTGAAGCAATAACCTTGACTAGGCAAGTTTGGAAGCGATTTAATGCAAAAATCAGGAATTTTTTTAGATAGGGATACAGAGGATTAATCTGAAATTTGGAGAAAGAGTATGCAAGTGTAGATAATTATAGGCACATGACTATTTTGAGAGAGTTTGTGGAGGTTCTCTTCAGATTACTTCAATTGTCTTGGTAGAGTGGGGGGAAAAGACGTCTGGGGAAATTGATGAGTTTCTTCTCATTAAATACAACTGAAAACCTAAGACAACACATATAAAAAGAACATAAGAAGACTGAAGAGTAGAGATAAGAAAGACTTTCAAAGGACTTCAGAACCTAAAAAAAAAACAGAGGATGAGTTAGCTGGGCTCCTTTTGCCTTATATATCCCAGTCTTGGAGCTGAAGAAGCTGGCAATTCAGAAATGCCTATGTGCTCAAACAGAAAAAAAAAAAAAAAAAACTAAATAAAAGCCTTTCTTTTTTTCTAGTCAATCAAATAAGAAAGAGGTGGACTACCAATATAGAAATTTTATACAATAGTTACTCTCTTACAACCAAAACCAGGGGGAAAAACTGACCTTCATTCCTAAATTTAGATCATATAGTTTTTCTTCATTCTTAAATTTAGATCTTGTTGGCTGAAATATTTCAAAATAACTTTAAGTCTTTTAGCAAAGAAAGACTGTTTCCAAGGAAAGTTTGTATTGTAGACACAACCCCTACAACAAATGCATCAATAAAACTGACTAAGCAAAGCATACACATTAAATTCTGAGCCTGTAACAAAGCAGACAGCTATGTAATACTCATGAATTATAAATGTTGTGGTTCAACTCCCAAGTTATTGATCAATGTAAGATGGTGATGGCTGGATTTTATTATTTACTGATAACAAGAATGACATCTTCTTGTAGGGAAAATGTCCTTTTTTTTTTCTTTTTTTTTTTTTTAGCGCTCTTGCTATATTACCATTTAGGTGTAACTATAGAATAAATTTACTCCTCTATGATTCTGGGTGATGGAAAGAGAATTCTATACTCCTCAATTAATTTGGTGATTCAGGAAAATCAGAAACACCATATTTTCTCTTTCCTAGTGAATGTTCTTCAGTATGCTAAACCATTAATCCTTCCTCTTTCCCTTATAAATTATCACATGACAATATCTTAATTTATTCACACATACACATTGCAATTATTATCTTTTTTAATTATTATATTTAATGGCAATTAAAGGTCAATACATGAATCATACATGTAATTCAGTAGACATGCAATGATGTACTTTTCAAATTATGGATAATTTTTGGAACATAA
>NW_004567106.1:6025425-6057095 GCF_000260355.1 Condylura cristata | reverse complement strand
AAGCCTCTCACCGCCCATGAGCCTCTGGCCTGTACCCCAGCTCTGTATGAACAAATAAATAAATAAATCTTAAAACAAAACAAACAAAAAAACTAAGGATAATATGAAAGTAACATTAAATAGTGCTGAAGTACAATTCATTTCTCAGTGAATACAAAAACCTGAAAGCCCATTGATTTAATTCAGTAAGATCTATGAATAATATATGTAGGAATTTAAAATTTCTATAATTTTATATGGAAATCCACATCTACACTGAATATAACTCAAATATGCATTTTCCTGAATTATGTTTTTTTGAGGAGAATGTAAATTAAATGTATTTTTATAAGATTGGAGAAAAAACTCATACCATTTCAACAACTTGAAATACATCTGCAGACATAATTATACTGAGGATGGATTTACGATATTTGTTAATAAATTTAATTTTAAAAACTTACATCACAAAGAAAGGACAATATAAAATTGTAACACTGAAAATATTTTAAAGTCACCATTATAATTTTATATAATTGCAGTAAAATCCCTGGAATAGATTGCTACCAAAACAGATATTTTTTGACAAATAATGCATTTTTGTCATCAAGAACCAGAATATATTTGTAGCAACACAGTACTATCAAAAAGAGAAAGTGAGAATTTCATGTAAATCAGTGCAAGATTCCTCAAAGAAGTCCTAGATATCAAGTGTCTGTAAACAACTATTACAGAAGTGATATAAAAGCTGTGGTTTATAATGTATAGTGTTATTGGAAGTCAGAAGTGATAAACTGATAAAGATCAGTTAATTAGTCAAAAGTTACCTTCTAGCTAAAATTCTATAAATTAGTGAAATTTAAATGGAAAATGTCTACTTCTAAGCCACATTTTTGCCCTGGTTTCAGAACTCTAACGATTTACTAAAATTTCTTAACTAGTATATTTGTTGCCTCTTGGCCCATCTTTTACATGAGCATGCTGACACCCACCTCTAGTTCCTACTCCATTTCCAGGAGTTGAATTTCCCTAGCTGACCATTTTAAAGGGATATTCTCTAGGAGCTCAGTACTACATTAAAGTTGAGAATGGAAATCAGGAAATATTCTGAGGATTTGTGAAACTAAGTCTAGAACCAAAAGATAATCATATCACAAAATTTTATTTTCCTTTGAATTTCCTTCTTTATTCATTGAATTATGTATGAATTCAATTGAATATACTGTACAATTGGCTGATGTGAATCAACAAAAGGCATTCACTGGAAATTTTGTAAGATTGGCCAAAAATATTTAGTAGGAAGCAATGACAGTGTGAAGACTCAGAGCTGTGATCTAAATTCCAAATATTTCATTGTTATAATCTATGTCTTATCATTCATATTGTATGTATCATTTTTCTTCAAAAGGTTTACAAAGGACTAATAAGGTATCACAACAATTTTAATATGAAGGCTGAGGGAATGAAGAACAAATACACTGACTTGTTCACTAAAGTCATTTCTGTCATTTTTATTTCTTTGTAAAGAGACATGCCCCTGGATCTCAGCAGAAATCAAAACACACACTAAAAATAGGATCTCCTAAAAATGTATGCCAGATGTAGCATATCTAAGGCTTTTTTCACCCCAGGGTATTTGCCAACTCCTACTTGACACATCCCAAATATTTTTAGCACTTCAAAGTCCTTACTTATTGCTTGCACAGCTGGTAGCTAAAAATACTGACACTGTATAATGCTACTTTATAAGTCAAAGATTGTCTTTTCAAGTATCATTTATTCTGAATATGCTTTCATGATAGCTCAGGTGGAAGTAGCATGACTCAGAGTAGAGATGATCATAGTAAGACACCCCCAAAAAGCTCTGATTATAGGAGAAAAATTTGGGGTCAGTGACGTTAGGACACATAGTTGACTATAAGCCCAAAGGACAGCAGCAGAGTTAAAACCATTATATAAGGAAAAAAAAAGTAGGTTGGGCTCAATTAGCTGGGTTTCTAAAAGAATCCTGATGACTGAACTGCAGCCAGAGAGGCTGTAGCAGTAGGAGATAGACACAGGAGGAATGATGAGACTTGGTAGGAGTTATTAGAGATACAGTCTTGGATAAGCAGTGGTTCAGGGAGAAAAAAAACACAGATGCATGGAAGTTAATTCACAGAAAAAATAAGCATGTGTAGCAAAAAAAAAAAAATGTATAGCAATTTACAGACAAGGCTCAGACAAGTTCTTGCTATGCTACTGTAAATGAGGGAGTAATGAGGAGGTGACAGTACAGCTGTCACAGAGGGCAAAGGTTACTAGGAAATATGCATGAAAAAGAAGTGGTGCTCACTACAAGAAAAGGCTAGAAACTAATTACTGGAAACTGTTATCTAGAACAGAGAGAGGACCAGGGAGGGAATCTCAGGTAGAAGAGATGAAAGAGGAAAACAGAAAAATTCTGCTGAATCAATGAGCCTGATTCCTATGCCAGGACTTATCTCAAAGACTGGGAGAAGTTACAGCCAATTTTCAAGATGGGAAATAGAGAGTCAAGCAGTTCTCTTAAATTACAATGCAGAATGAGCATTGTTTCTTAAATCTGCAACAAAATGCCTCTTCTCTATGTGTGCTGAAAACACTAATATAAAAATGCCTCTCAGTTAATCACAATGCTGCTTTCTAGTGTAAGTATTAGCTATTTCTTCCTTTCCTAAAAGTCTGCTTTTCCCAGATCTGCTTTTGATTTTCTGACATTCTAAAAAAAAAAAAAAAAAACTTATTTCTATATCTAACTTAAATCTAACTTAACCCAAATAGTTACCAGCATTTCAAATTATACAATCAGTATTACTGGTTACTCCAATAATAGTTTTTAAGAGAGAAGTTTTGAAAGTCACTTCTAACTTAGCATGTCCAAATTATAAATTCTAAAATTTCTAAAAAAGAAGTCTGTCAGTTTTGACACTGTTTTTATAATCAGATCAGGCCTCACCTGGGAATACAAGAACATTTCCAGCACGATCTTGAAGAACCTGATTCCTCCTCACTAAATTCCAAGGATGAATCCCCATTCACTTTTCCCCCTTCACTTTCTCATTCTTTTGAGTAGCCCTGTCCTTGTGTAACAAACTGCAAAGCAGCTGTTTCTTTTTTCTTGACAGACATCTAGATCTGTCTGATCTGTAATTCAGTAGAATCACAGACAAGAAAATTAAACTGTATTCTTGTTTTGTTTTAAATGAGATCAGAAAATCACATTTAGCAAAAATAGGGGTACTATATATAGTAACAAGTTGGGGGTTATCTTATATTGGTATAATGGTAGTTGTGAAGAAAATAAAATTGCCCAGCAGATAATATTTCAAAGCTGGTGGGGGAGGGAATTTATAAAATGCTGGCAAAGGACAGGGAAGGAGGATATTATTCCCTGTCCTACTCCATTTGGGAATTTGAAAAGAAATCACCTAATAAAGAAAATTCCTTTGATTTTAAAGAACAGAATGGAATTAAGTATGTCTGCCTCAGTTTCTGCAAACTTTCATGGAAGAAATCTTATATCTATACCTTTGTCCACAAGCTACATCTGCATTAGTTTTGCCACATGCATTAGCTTGCTCTGGGATGCAGTGAAGAATCCTGATTTGTCACAGTATTTCCTACCTGCTGTCTGATGTGACAGTTTGATCCATAGAATTTCTTTCTTACGATTTTAGCCTAGAAAAGCCATTACTTTCTGTGACACAACTTCAGTCTATAAGACAAGTCCCTTCCAATTCAGCCTAGATTTTCCATCTCATGCCTATTTTACTGTGTCGCACCAGAATCATGTCACAATTGTGAAGATCACCTAGAATCACAACCTGGTTAGACTCTTTCCTACTTCCAGCGTCTTTTATTTTGCCATGCCTGGTGTCCCTTAGTACATCCAAATTTCCTTTTCTTATAAGGACATCTGTCCTCAAGCAGTTCTCCTGCCCTGTGACTTAGCAGGAGTTTCTCTTCATCAACCTTCTCCCTTTGCAAAGCAGCGGAGACAGCTCTCCAAATGCTGCCTGCCTGTGACCATGCAGTACTATTTTTAACCAACCTGACCCCATCAGGGGCAGCTTTCTGCCCACCTGTGTCTGTGCAAGTGTCTGCTACTCTACTTTCCCTTTTTACAATAAACTTGCCCTTTTGGATGTGTGTGTATGTGTGTGTACACATACATATATGCATGTATGCATGTATGAATGTATACATACACACATACATACACATGTGAACATTTGTCCTCGTTTTAACTTAATTACCTCTTAAAAATATTATGTCTAAATAGTGTTATATTTGGAGATGCTGAGAGATAGGACTTCAATGTATGAATTTAACAGGGACATAATTTACCTCACAATAGGAGGAAGTGCCAGTCTCCTCACAGGTGGCACAGACCCAGAGTAGTATGATCCATGTAGAGGCAAAGATGATCTCAGAATAATCACTGCCTGGAGTACTTATGTTTATCTCTAAAGTCTAAAAATTTCAAAAATCATAATGGTGTGGGGCAAACGTAGTGAATAATGATTTGGCAGGTCACTGGGGACTAAATCCAAGTAGTGACCATATCGCTGTGCTCAAGGATTTTGGGAAATGATGTGTGTTAAAACCCAACAGCATAGTCCTGGTCAGAATTTTTTATTCAAGTTATTTGAAATATTTCAGTAGCTTCTAGATAGTGTTAGAAATAGCAGGGATCATAATTTAAGATAAAAGTAGATTATTTACTCCTCAAACCTAAATAGTTACTGTGTGCTAGATTTATAGTGGCTGGGGACACAGAAGTAAACAAACAAGGATGTCTCTGTTTTCAGGGAAACTGATTATAACAGAGATCATGAGGAAAATGATAGCTGTTCAATACACAGAAATGAGAAATACTATTTCTATGAATACAAAAAAAAATCAAGCTTGGAGACAGAATGAAAGAGTTATTTTAGTTTTGTATAACATGAGAGAGCCATATGAATCCCTTGTGGAAGAGTTTTCCAGGAAGAGGATTTACTGGTGCAGAGTCTTGGTTGTTTGAGGTATACTGAAGGAATCAGAGTGAATGGAAGTATAGCATGAAGTAGAAAAGAAAGACACAATACAGAATAATTAGCTAGCACCTTACTAAAAATCATAGGGAAACATATTTGTCGAACATGAGACAAGTAAATGGCCAATGTTTATAATGTGTAAATAGTAAGTATAAATTGTTGCATAAAGTAAAGACCAAAGTAAGCACATCAGAGACAGAAATCTACTAGGTGAAAGAAAACAAAAATATGTTCAAGACATCATAAAAATAAGGGATTGCACATGCAACGATAATTAAATGTGAGATTTTCACTAATCAGATTATTAAAAAGGGAGCAAGGAAGGAAATAAAATAAAATACAATATTTATAATGACAACGACACACATAAATAAACAATGTTAAAGTGACTAGGGTGGGTGTAAGCTGCTCTAGCCATTTTCATAGATAATCCAGAAATATCTTTTGAAAGTGCACACACTACTTGACCCAGCAACTTAATACTTGGAATTGTACCACAGAGGAAGAAGATTAGCAGTTAAATTTAGTATTACCTCTACTCAAATATTAGCTTTAGTAACAAAGTCAAAAACAATACAATCCATGTATGCATGCATGTATGTTGGGAAAATAGTTGCATAAGTCATGGTACATAAGGTTCATGAAATATTATATAATATATAAATAAGTTTAATTATTTCCAGTTTCCTAGAGGACTATCTATGATATCTTAAATACAGAAAGCACTTACATAGTATAACTTTCTTTTTTTAAAATAAATGCGGAGAAACATTCCTTTGATGTAATTTTATACTTCTTTATGTCTGTATGAGGATAGAATACATATGTAAAAATATATACCATGATTTTAAAAAGAAAATAAAGAACATGACATTGCAATTATTTTTCAATAAAAAATGTATTAAGAGACATTTGCACTAAATAATATTAATTCAAGTGACTTGTAAAAGGAAACATTTCACTCAAAATTTTGTCTGCATAGTCCAATGTAACTAGGTCAAACATTTCAGTGAACTATTTTGAACAAATTGTACCAGTTTGTCTTTGAAAATGCAACCTTAATCATATGTATTTTTTTATGAATAGTGTTGCACTATAGACTTTCCCATTTATTCTTACTATAGAAAGTTTTAAAGACAATTGTCCAGGAGTAACAAGAACAAATTTTCATTTTAAATAAAACCCATCATCACCTTCCATTTTCATGAGATACAATTGAATATGTAACTGTAAACACTGAGTCAACAGACATATGAGATAATTAGCACAATTTAAGAGTGGCTAATATTTACCATCTCATATAGTTACAAAAAAAAAGTTTATTCCTTGTGATTAGATCTTTTAAGATTTACTCTTTTGGTGCCTTTCAAATATACCAATCAACAGTGCCAATGCTACCATCTTGTTGTTCTTAACAGTGCCAGTTCTTACTCATGTTGTAACTAGAACTGTAACTTCTAACAAACCCAATTCCTCCGCCACTCTTCTTGCTCTGTTTTCTACTAGAGAAACCACGTGGTCTGGAAGAGTTTCCCTGTTGTGCTATGCTGACCTGGTGAGGGATGACGTGGACGTATGTAACAGCACAGCCACTCTGCTTACTCTTCTGATAAAGTCCATAAGGTCTTTGGGGTGTGGGTGGGTTTTTCAGATCCTCGCTCACATTCTAGGACATTCTTCTTACTTTCTTATCTGTAAGTAGCTGCTGTTTGGTCTTATGAGGTAGACTAGAGCTGAAAGACCCATTGTCATCTTAATGATTTCACTCTGTGCAAAAGGATTTAATGCTATCTTTACCCACCTATGAGTATTCTTTATAAGTTCATCCTAGCCTGTGGTCATCTGAAGCAACATTAGAGAAGTCTGTATGAACTTATGTACAGATTCAATAATGAATAATATCTCTTGCATCTCTTGTTGATATCAGGAAACTCATGTATCTTAGATAGATAGATTGATAGATTGATACGAAAGATACTTAATAGAAAATCTACATTCATCTTCTTCTTTTTTTTTTTTTTTAGAAACCAGTAATGAGATTCTAATAAGCTGAATTTCACAAGTAAGAATACAAATATACAAATGATGACAGACAGGAAAGATATGGAGTAGAAAGTGCTATTTTTTGAGTGCTTCTCTGTGAGAAGCACTTATTCACAATCCTTCTTTCTTTTCTTTTAATTTTTTTAAAGATTTATTTATTTATTCATACAGAACTGGGGTATAGGCCAGAGGTGCAGGAATGGTGGAAAGCTTCACCAGAGACAGAGTGGGGAGCAGAACAGGACAACTGACAAAGTACACTGCTAAGGGGAGTAGTGGGCAGGTCAGGATCACCTCCGTGGCAGGGATTGAACTCATGCTGAAGTGGCGTTAGCTTCTCAGTGCTGTGCTTTAAACCCACTGTGTGACCAGGGAGGGCCCTCTTATCTTTTTAATTTAATTTTTTTTTCTTACAATGTTTGCTTTCTTTTCTCAAGTGTGGTCCCCATAGAATTCCCACTACCAGTTCACCCTGGAACCATCACCAAAGTCCCTTATGCTTTTCCCTTCCACCCCCCTGCAGAATGTCTTTAAAATATAGTTGTCTATTAACCTATCAATCAATCTATTGATCTATCTATTCATTTTTTGCTATCTCACACTCACCCTTACCTTTTAACCAACTTAACAATTGTTGAGGTAAAAAAAGATCAAGGAAATAATCTAATTCACTGCCCTTAATTTATTAGTGAGGATAGTGACTTGCAGAAAAATTATGTGAACCATTATAATTTCAAGTTGGGGTCTTTTCATATATGATACCTCTTACTAATTACATCACTGACTTTGACAATTTGTCTTCTGATGATTGAGTTATGTACCTATTAACATATTTCATGTCTTTATATAATGAAGTCTTAGTAAAAAGGAAATATATATTTTATCATTCTCAGATAATTATATATGTAGATTTAAATGCTCTATAAATTTGTGCATTAAATGGCTTAATAATTTGCTCTATCTGAAAAATGAGTTTATGTGCAAGATTATGGTATAAATATTTTAATCATTATCAAAATTCCATAGTAATTTCTTTTAAGGTTTAGCTTTTGATTTATTTCCATCTAATCTTTCCTTCTTTATGCAATGCCACAATGCCTAAGAACATAGGAACAGACATTTTTTTCCTTTCTTTTAATTTATTGTATACAAAGTTAGGATGATCTCACCAGTGTCATATCTGAATGTCTAAAACATTTCCTGGAAGAAGTTTGCTAAAAAAAATCAATAAAATTACTGTTTCCTTTTATTAAGCCCTTAAGAGAAATCTCTCTTATGATCAGTACTGTAGATAACTAGCTGATTTTCATCTAGAGTGTGAAGTAAAACAGTTGATCCTATTTCTTACTCACATAGTTAACCTACAGAGATGAGAGTCAAATTTAAGGATCTTCTCCAGCAAAAATAACTGTTTTGAAATAGGCATTGGCTTTGTTAACTTCACTACTTGCTTGATTTTAAGTGTAGCTACAATTCCATGCCTCCTAGATTTCTTTATGTACTTACTTTTTTCATTTGAAAGCTGCTATGAATGCTTTTTATAACAGTATAAGGATACAGTATTAGTTAAATAAATACATTTATTGAGTTTACAGCAAGCATATGTTGTACACTATGGGAAAACTCCCCTTTTGCACCAACACACACAGTGGTAGGTGGAAACCTATTTCAAAAATTATCAAGTGAATGTTAGTAGTTCTAGTTTACCAGTAGTAATAGTCTCTGATTCCAGTTATAGAAATGCTTTAAACTAAGGGGCTATTTTCTTTTGTTTAACAATATGTTTTAATAGACTATATTTTTTAAGTTACAAGATAATTATTAAGGGGGGATACTGATTTATGATTTTTTGAAAAGTAGTCTATTTTCTAGATGGCTTTTTCAAAACCTTCTGCACTAACTTCTAGTGCTTAGGGGTTGTATTTTAGTGATAAGAAGTAACGCCATCTTTCAGTATGCTTGAATTGGGTTTATCTAAAGTTCCTTTATATATCTGTCAAGCCTCCCACATAATATTCAGGCTCAGAGCTCTTGGATGTTTGCTCTTTTGAACTGCTTTGAAGGATAGACCTTCACCTCTGGTGGATTCTGTACTTAACACATGTCTGAGTACAAATTCAACTACTTTTCTTCTCTACTGATCTGTGTAATGATTAGGATATAGGAGGTCATGACTGACATGTAAAAGCAGGCCTGTCTCAGAACTTAGGCTGTTAATCAAAATTATTACACTGGGGAAATTATTACTTTTGCAATTTTAGTAATGGAATGAAGGTATTTGAATTACAGATTTTGAATCAGCCTAGGACCGAATCTATATGACCACAGGAAACAAATTACACTAAAACCACTTTCTTTCAATTTGCGAATTTTAGAATCACAGAAATAAAAATATAGGCATTTGTGAGCTAATAAACAAGTATTGTAGAATATAACTATTCTCCTGCTATGTAAAGACTTAGCATGATCTGAAATTATTGCATCATGGAGAGTGCTTATTTTTTAAGGTAACCATGTGAATGCTAAAATATCTTGCCTTAAGAATACTGTTCTTGTCAACATAAAGGCCACATTTTTTCCAGAGCAGGTCATCCTTTCACTGGTTAACCATTAAGCTTCACTTCCATTTTTTCTCATGCAGCAATATTACTTCTTTTCCTTTCTATTTCACTGTTTATATCAACCAATAGCTAAATACTAATTATCATAACACATTTTTATGCTGTTTGGTGGAAAAGTTTGAAATAAAACAACTAGTTTGTAATAGTGAGCTCTATCCATGACTCTAAAGCAAAGAAAAAAGAATCTATAAATGCAGCATATGGGGCGCCTCCACAACTACATTTAAAGATGCGCTCTAAATTAAAATACAATATGTCCAGGAAAATTATAGGATTGAGGTTTGAAAATTGAACAACATATTTGCCTGCTCTCTAAATTAAGTATTACTTTAGTAAACTGGATTTTGCTAACAGAAGTAAAATAAAAATTATCTGTTGTCCCATTCATTAGCCTTTGCTGAGTTTCATATATTCCTTTTAAATATTCTAATTTTTCTCTTTGTTTATGTAAGAAATATGGTCAGAGTTCATTGCAAGCTCACTAGGAAACACTAACTTTACTACAGATTTAGAACAACTGTATTTTCTGCCTAGGTTATAGACATTTAAGTCTTGGGGTATTTTACTGAAGTAAAAATTCTTGTATGTAATATTTATGTATAAGCTTCCACTGTGGAAAATAATAGAGAGCAGTTCCATTAATTACATTAACTTCTGAATATAGAGAGGGATTAATGCCAGTAGGAAATTTTCCATTATGAGATGTTAGAAATCACATAATTCCATTAAAATGTAAATGTTTGTGTAAATGCTTTATAGATTCATATTTCTCAACTAGACACTCATATTTCTCAACACTTCTGAGGAAGTAGAACATTATTCATACAAGGAGTCATCAAAAATTTAATGTAACAACTGTCCCTTGAGCGAATCAGCAAGTGACATGTCTGAGTTTTGATATAATAGTAAGAGATTTAAAGCTCCCTAATAGCAATAACATTGAGCCAAAAATCACAAGTAGCTTATATAATTCAAATTTTACCAGTAGATATCATATTTTGTACTTGTTTAAAAGCACATACAATGAATTCTTGTATTTCATTGAAATAATTTATTGATCTATAAAATATAAAAGCCCTCACTGCTAACTTGTCCTTTCTGAACCATATTACACCACTGCTAATGAATTATTTTACTACATTTCAAATGTACTACATAAAGAGAAATTCTGTTATCTTTCAATAAGAGATTATTCTTATTGCCCACGTATCATCACTTAAGTAGTGATTGTTAATAATAATGCCTACATATTCTTTATCATAATTTATTTATTACTTTTGGATAAATCTCAAAATCATTTCTTTGGCAGTTTTCTCTCAGATATTGACTATTCTTGCATTATCTTACTCTTTTCCTGATACATTTTTCATTGAACAACCCTCATATGTAGATCTTCTATGGATTTTCTTCAACTTACTAGCATTTTTCTTCTAATTAAAAAAGAAGAAGAAAAAGAAGAACAAGAAGCATGGAAGCAGCACCTGAGATTTTCAAAACAATCTAGTGGCAACCCATCTCCCCTATTTGTGTTTTATCATAAAAAAATTAGTACATAGTCCTTACATTTAAACTGATAATTTTGAAGTAATTTGAAATGCAAATCCTATAAGCATTTTAATAAAATAACTTAGTATAAGGATTGTACAAAGGGTATCTATTCTAAGAACAAAATCTTGGTCCTCTGATTCCATACATACAGATTTATTTTCATTAGTAAAGGACCATTGTTGTACATCTTTGTGAATATTTTGCCATTGTAGGATTTCTCACCTTACCTGTGGTCATTGTAGCTCTCTCACCATCAAAGAACCAATAATGCTCTATCACAGTCTACTGTGCTCCCCTTGACCTTTTCACATCCCTTCTCTTCTTCCATCCAATCACCCACCCACCTTTCCTCTTAGGTGCCTCAGATATATGGTCAATTTCCAAGGCAAAGATACACTTAAAATGAGAAAGTTGTTAGATCTCTTAATTTTCCACTTGATTCAAATAATGTACTATATAAAAAATGATGTGCATAAATGTAGATGATCCAGAAGGAAAATGTTCAGCTGTGTTTTGGGTGGAATCATTATGTTCTTCATTAATTTTAATATGTACAACTTTACCCTGTGTAAAGATACTAGCTTCTTAACATGTTCTAACAGTAGCAATGATACTACTATATTCAGTGTGTTCAGATAATTCAATACTGTTTTTATGGACTTTATATTTCACTGGTTTGTCAACTGAAGAATCTAGACTTGCATATTTAAACAAATCATCTTTCACTAAAAATACTAAAGGAGATATTATTGAAACTCATAAATATACATTTAGTTTTACTTTGAGATATTCTTTCCAAAACTATACTGCATAATTTTCTTAGATTTTGAGTAGATGTGGTGATTCATAATACAGTATCTTTCTGAAGAGTATCCTGCTTTACAATGTAACAGATCAAAGTGTTACTAGATAAAGCACTGTATAATTATAAATTTTGATGTCACTATGACAGAAAAAAAGTCACAAAGAATTATGATATAATTTTATGTGTATATATTAAGAAGGCACTCCTCTACTTTAGATTTCTAAATATTGAAAAAAAATGAATCAACAGTGCATGAGCTTGTTTTATAGTTTAAAATAGCCACTTTTTTTTATTGCAAAGTAATGCTTTCAAGTTGCATAGATCTCTCCTATGCAGTTCAATTACAATAAAATACAGTGGGGTAGTTATAGCAAATTGAATCAAAACCATTACTTTCATTATCGTTATCATTATCACAAATAATAATATGTGAAACTTGGAAAACACTTTATGAACTAGATTTTTTGACTATTTAAACCTCAGCTGCACACATCTTGATGCAATATTTAATGCAACTTAAACATAAAGACTGTGAGAACACTTTCTATACATTAATTTTGAAATAACTTATGGAACACATAAACTTATCAGCCTTCCCTGTTATTCCTCACAAAGTCAAAAGAATGTTTGAAGTTAATATAACTTGGGAATTCTCTACTAAAGAGTCTTTATTTATTTGATAACATTGGTTGACAACACTGTATATGCTTCAAAGCTTTCATTTTTTTTAAATGATAATATCTTTTTGTAAGCCTAGGCAATAGTTGTTTTCTTCACAAAATAAACTAAAATCAGTTTAAAAGCTTAAGTTATCAGAGTCATTTTGTACTATAGGACACATATTCTTTTATAGCATGTTTAAATATACTATTAAGTTATAAATCATATCACTGTTGCAATATTTGTATTTTTGATGATAAATTTACAATTTCATCTAGTGTTTATATACTTTTGGCACTGAATCTTAACTTCCAGCAAATAAGTAACTATATTCTCATTATTTCAATTCTCTATTTCCAATATAATATACTGTTAACTTTTTCCTAGATTTTTTTCTGAGTCACATCATAAGTTAAAACTATTGAGAAAAATTCAGGATTGATTAATGGAATATTTTCAGAGTTCAACTCCATCACATTCTTAAAAAATAAAAAGCAAATATGATATTATTTAAAATAGTTAAGAATTCATAAACAGATGGATTGCTAAAATTTTTCTTCCATTAATCTTTCTTCTCTTTATAAAAGCATAGATATTCTCAGCCATTATTTCAGCTAGTATGTACTCATTTTTAATTTTATGGCTAATATAGAAGAGAATATCTATGGGGAACAGTTGTCCAAGAGCATGTCATGCATAACCAGAGAGCATTTTAATATGTCATTAATCTGTTTGTGACAATATGCACCTTGGGAATTTAGAATTCACTAATTAACACTGCTAATCAGAGCAGGAAAAATTACTTGCAATGTCTAGTATAAGAAAATGTGTCTGGAAAATGTATTTTCAGGAATTTGCACTATTAAAATAAAAATCTGTGAGCAGAATTTCCATTAAAGATAATTAAGTTATTTTCTATTAATAACTGATTTAAACTATCAAATAGTAACTCAGTTATATCTAGCCCAATTCTTGTTAGTAAGTCAATAAATAATAACTAGTTGCTAAAAAATTGTGGGATGACATAATGTGCTATATGGCTTTATCATTCTTAAAAAATATCTAAATCTATATTCAACTCAATAATAATAATCATTGAAAGAGAGCATTATTACCATAAGAAGATACTGTGTATGCTAGTAAGTTGCTAGATTTATGTTTCTTCTTCCTTGATATTTTTGCTTATTTAACAAAACAAAAACAGATTGAAATGAAAGTCACATTTAAGTTAAAATCTAATCCATTTGGAAAAATAAGCTTATTTAATTTACAAAATATTTTGTTACCACTTTTATCTATTAATGATTCTCAGAAGTTTTCGTATATATTTTTTAAGATTTATTTTTTTATGTATACAAGAACTGGTATGTAAGCCAGAGGCATATGAGGGGTGTGAGAGGTTTCACGAAAGACAGAGGGGGTGCAGAACAGGCAGATCTACCAAGATACATTGCTGAGGGGAGCAGCAGGTGATACAAAAAAGGGCTGTTGCATCATGTGGGTCAGCTCCTTGGCTGTGGATTGAACTCATATTGTAGTGGCTGCTGATAACTTGATAGTACTGCATCTTTCAATCCTACACCACCAGTTTTCATACAATTTAAATGAGAAACACAATCCTTAAAATGTATTAGTGAATTATTCAGAGAATGAAAAATTGAACATTTTCTAGTCACTGTTTGCTTTTGAAAGTCTATTATGTTGGTGGATCGATAGGAAAAGGAGTTGCTAAAGTGTATCAGAAAAAGATAATGCATTGACCAGGGTGAACAGATTCTTGGTCTCCATCTGGTATCAGTTATTTGTTCCCGAGAAAAAAAAAAACTTTTGGGGGACATATATTTATTTCATTTGGTATTAGAGGGAGAGAGATAGCAGGGATAATGGTAAAAAAAAAAAAAAAAAAAAAACAGACAATAAGAAGCTACCACTAAGCATGGACCCTTTCAGTAACTAAAAAGTTCCATGAAGTCCACTCTAATTTTAGATTGCCCTTGTTTGAAAAAAGGGACAAACCTTTTATGAAAAAAGCTTTACTTCCATTTTATATCCCTGTTTAATTTTCCACTCTTAATAAGCAGATGTACTGAATTTAAAGAGAAACTGATACAAAATAAGTTGTACAGAGAAAAGTCAGCAAAACATCTTTCCACAAACCTCCATAGTGAGCAGCTGTTCCATAAGCCCACTCAAGGGGAATTAAGACGTTTTACCAAAAGCTAGACCTCAACTACAATCAGTACTTTTGGTTTAGTTTCCCTTTCTGGAAAAGTCTGCAAGTTTCCCATGGCAACTTTGTTCAGTAAGCTCTATTTACATCCTGCCACTTTGGTAATGTTCTAATGTCATAGACTCTCAGCAATACTCAGGCATTCACACAGCAAAGTTAGGCTTCTTGGAAGGTAGACATTCTTTACTATTTTTACTAGAAATAATTATCATTTTGACATTTAACTAAATGATTTTATCTACCGATTCATTTATGTCCTATTGATGGAGACAAACAGGAGGACAGCATTTGAATGGCTCTAAGGCTAAAAATGTAGTGATTCTAAAGTCCTCAGGAATAGAAATGTTACTGCTTCACGGGGTCAATTTCAGAAACTAGCAGAAGTAATTTAATTAATAAAACTTCCTAAGTACATAATATCTGCATTTTTTCATAGAGAGATAATAGTAATTTAAAACATTTCAATGACTTCATTTACTCCTTATATCCACATTCCTCTTTCAAATAATCATATAGCAAAATAAAGTTTTAAAAAATGAGTATATATGTGTGTGAGTATATGCAATAAAACACTGCTATAACTCCACTAGGCACCACTATTTGCCTATGACTTCACTTCTTTTAAGTTTTACAATAATTGCTGTCCTTACTGACAACAAAACACCCTAAGTTGTTAGTATTGTAAAACAATACATTTATCTAATGTTTTGAAATTATCAAGAACAATTAAAACCCAAAATATTGTTTCTAGCAGCTTCTGAGAGGAAGCATCTGTAAACACCAATATTTCCTCTTTGTAGTTTTACATTTGTGCCATCTACAACTCATATTATAACTTGTAATTTATAACAATAGATGAATTTAGGTAAGTAAAACTAAGTACTTTAAGCCTTATAGGAGTAATGAGAAAATTAATGTACATATAATTTAGCCATCATTTCAAATACAATTTTCATTAAAAAAATAAAAACTTTGATATAAATCTTCAGCACAGAGATAAAAAGAAATGTGAAAAGATAGCCTTGGTTCTCAATGGATTTACAACTATGATAATACAAAGCTTTCACAAATTACAGACTCAAGATGATCCTTAAAAAAACTCAATGGCATACATCAAATAAGTGAAACAAACATTGTTGAAATTCAAATGGCAACACAAAAGACACAAATAGCCAAAGCTTCTCGGACTAGAAAGAGGAAAAACAGCAGTATCACAATTCCAGATATAACATATAACTAAAGCAGTATGATACTGGACGAAAACCAGATACACAGACCAATGTAATAGAATTAGGAGCCCTGGAAAAAAACTACGCATTCACAGACAATTAATTTATGACAGAGGAGCTAATAATAGACACAGGAACAAGGAAAACTTCTTCAATAAATGCTATTAGGAAAACTGGAATATCCAGGCAAAGGAATGGAAGTAGACAACTATTCCTACCATATACAAATTCAAATAAAAAAGGATTACAGACTTGGAAGGAAGACCTGAAATCATAAAATATATAGGAGAAAAGATTGGCAAATCACTCCATGAAATTAACTTCAGAAACATTGTTGAAGGCTCATTTCTAGTAGCAAGGACAATAAAGGGAAATAAAAACAATTGGGGCAATCCATCAAACTAAAAAGCTTCTGCAATGGCCAACAAGCATATGAAAAATTGTTCAATATCACTTGTAATAAGGGAGATGCAAATTAAACCACAATGAGATACCACCTCACCCCAGTGAAAATGGC
This sequence comes from Condylura cristata, assembly GCF_000260355.1. Taxonomy (NCBI): domain Eukaryota; kingdom Metazoa; phylum Chordata; class Mammalia; order Eulipotyphla; family Talpidae; genus Condylura; species Condylura cristata. The sequence goes on along the minus strand of NW_004567106.1, from coordinate 6,040,403 downwards.
ACATCTTCAAACAACTAGCAACAACAAATGTTGGTGAGGATGTGGAGAAAAAGGAACTCTCCTGCACTGCTGGTGAGCATGCAAAATAGTACAACCACTGTAGAAAACTGTTTGGAGGTTTCTCAACTGCTAAAAATGGAGCTTCCATAGGACCCAGCAATCCCACTCCCAGGTATCTACCCAAAAGATACAAAAAACACTGACTTAAAAAGACACCTACACCCCATGTTTATTGCTGCTTTATTTACAATTGGAAAAATATGGAAACAACACAAATGCCCAAAAGTAGATGAGTGGATTAAAAAGATGTGGTATATATACACAATGGAATATTACTCAGCAATCCAAAAAATAAACACATGCCTTTTGCAGCAACATGGATGGAGCTGGAAAAGATCATGCTTATTGAAATAAGCCAGAAAGAAAAGGAAAAATACTGGATGGTTTCATTCACAGCAGGAGTATAAAGGACCAGGGGAGAAAATAATAATAATAATAATAATAATAATAATAATAAACAAACAACTATATACCAGAGACATTTTATGGGGATGGAATGGGATGAAAAATGGTTGGGGAAGGGAAATGCACTGGACTATGGTGATGGCACATGGGCGATTTGGTGATGGGAGGCCCATGGAGATTACAACTGAGATGGAAAAATGCACAAAATGATGTAAAAATAAACTATTATATTATTTAAAAAAAGACTGAAATATGCCCAGTGAAGCAGGACACTTGTTTTAACTAAGAGGTGGAACAAGGAAAGAACTATGAAAAAAGGAAGCATTTTCCAGGTCATTTTAAAAGTCATATTATGTTAGAAATAAAAGGTTTTGCTGCACTTTTCTCTGGGAAATTGTTAAACCATACTGTATGACTTAAAGTAAGACTAGCTCTAATTTACCTTCATTTTATTTCTATATTTTTATTTGCTTTAAAAACATCTAATATCCTTATTGAGTGGTGCCAAGGGATCAAGACTGTATAAGAGAATTAGCTTCTCATAAGAAGTACCAAATATTTTTGAAACACCTATTAACAATCTTAAGTTTATTTTATTTTGTACTGCTTTAGCTTTAGATTTTCAATTTGAACCTGCTATCCAAGTTCTTATAACAAATAATATATAGTAAAATTTCATTAATCTGAAAACATTAAAAAAAAAAAAAACTTCTGCACAGTGAAAGAGACAGCAGCCAATGAAATGACCTTACAGACTGAATAGGAGAAAATATTTGCACACCATTTATACCTTTGACAAGGGGCCGATATTAAAGATCTACAAAAACTCATACAACTCAACAAAAACAATACAAATGACCCATTAATAAATGGACAAAGGAACAAAATAGGCACTTTTCCAAAGACATATAGCTGGCCAAGAGGCACAGGAAAAACGGTTCATCATCATTTATCATCAAGGAAATGCAAATCAGAATCACAATGAGGCATCACTTCACATCTCTGAGAAAGGCCTATATTAATAGAAATAGAAACAAGGTCTGACAAGGATGTGGAGAAAAAGTAACTCTCTTCTACTCTTTGTAAGAAAACAAAGAGCCCATGTGGAAAGCAATATGGAATTTTCTCAAAAGATGAAAAAAACCAATGTGCCATGTGACCCAACAATTCCACTCTTAGGCATCTAGCCAAAGAATACAATAATAGTAGTTTGAAATGAAACCTGCATGCCTAAATTTATTGTAATACTATTAACAATAGCAAAAACATGGAGGCAACCAAAATTCCCCAGAATAAGTGAGTGGATCATGAAGATTTGGTATATATACACAATAGATACTATAATGCAATAAAATAGAGGAATTGCTGTCATTTGCTACAACATGCAAAGAACTGGAAGGGCTTATGCTAAGTGAAATAAGCCAGAAGGAAAAAGATAAATACAGAATGTTGTCATTATATGTAGACTATGGAAGAACCAAACAAAAGGTAAAACAAAGACAAACTATAAAACAAACCCTTAAAAATTTACCACAAATCTGAGGCATCCAAGAGGGGAGGAGGATGGCAATAGATGAGTATGAGCAGAGAGCACAACAGACTATAGTAGAGGATTGTGGGTGCTTCAGTGGTGGGACAGCAAAAGGGTGGTCACCCTAAAGGGTGGTCAAAATTGTTGTCAAAATATTAACAAAGGTAATAAACAAAGGTACTTCATTAATCAAAAAAAAAAAATCTTCCTAAAACCCCACCCTCCAAAAAAGATAAGGCTTTCATGTGATAAGCTAACACAAAGAATGAGGAATTGACTAATAAATTTGTTTTCATTCTTAGACCTTTATCTCATTCCACACGTCAAAATTAATATGAGATTAACTGGACAGAATGTGAAATTCAAACCAATATATCTCTGAAATGAATGCATAAGAGATTATTTTTGTGTGGCCTTAATGTCAGCAAAGGTCCCTGAAACAGTATACATAAAGCAGTACTCATAAAAGAAAAAAATAGTAATTTATATTTCATCAAAATTAAAAAATTCTACCTACAAAAACAATACTAAGAAACTTAAGAACTTGAGAAAATGTGAGGCATGTACAGAGTAGAAAAGGTATCATCAAACAATGAAAATACAAGCAAACTGATTAAACAGAGACTAAACATTAAGTATCCACTTTACAAAAGAAGGTGGACTATTTAAAAAACAAATGAAAATTCACCAAACAGTTGATTAGATACTTCTCCAGAGACATACAAATGGACAACAGAAACATGAAAAGATGTCCATCGTATCTTATTATTAGGGAAATGCAACTCCAAACAAGGAGATATCAATATTACCTCACGTGTATGAGTATGTTAGTATCTAAAGGATAAGCAACAAGTGTTAGTATGTGGAGAGAAAAGAATCTATGTACACTGTTGATGGGAATATAATTAAGTATAATCATTATGGAAATTAGAATAGAGATTCCTTAAAAATATATATATATTTTAATTTTTAAAGACATATTTATGCATACAAGAACTGCGGTACAGGCTAGAGGTTTGGTGGGTGAGAGGATTCACAAGAGACAGAATGGGAAGCAGAACAGGCAGATAGAATGCAATACACTACTGAGGGGAGCAGCGGGTGGGTCAGGAGAGGTCTGCTGTGCCATGTGGGTTACCTGCCTGCTGGGGAATTGAACTCAGTGCTGCATTGAATATGGATAGCTTCATAATGCAGTGCCTCAACCAACTGCACCACCAGGGAGGGCCTGATTCCTTAAAAAACTTTAAATAGAAATTCAATATAAATCTGTCAATTTAACCTCAAATGAATATGATCAGAATAGAATTTGGTAATACAAACTACAAAACCAGACAACACATTTGAACCTTTAAAATACTATGATGTTTAGAAAAAAAAAAAAGTCATATGAGCATCTAAATAGATAAGGGATATATAGTAACCAGAACACTTAATCTATACATCTATACCAATAGGATATTTAAAAAGAGAGTGGGGGATTGTCTAGCAAAGGGTTATTAGTAGGTAATGAAAATATTCTAATATTGATCAAGATGTGATTACATGGGTATATAAATAATGCTCAGACTTTTCAAACTGAACACTTAAGACCTTAGTAGGTTTTTGTATATAAATTATATTTGAATTAAAAATAACAAAAAAATATGGTTCAAAAGAGAAAAAGATTAATTGTAAAGAGGATGGACAAGAAGAGGCAGACACTTTGGGGGTAGTTTGTAGATTTATAATGTTATCGAGTTGGGTGAAAAAAAGCCAACAATACAATAAATAGACAATGTATAAATATATATACACTATATAATATCTATAGCTATACAGCAATATTCAGTCTGTCTGTATATTGTGATATATTTTATATTGGGCTCAAGGAAGAAACAACATTTGAATGGTAGCAAATCAGCAGAACCCTTCAAAGACGTAGGTGAAGTAAGACATATCACAAACTAAAAGCTTATCAGGTCATCAAAAAATATCAGAGGGATATCTAATCACTTATTATCATATAATTCTTCTTAGACTATATTTTTGAAACTTTCTGCAAGTGTCCTTATACATTTTGGTAAATTATTTTAATATTTTCGAGTATAATGTCCATTTTAACCTACAGATAAAGTGTCATCTCGAATTTTCCCTGTTGTTTCCTTCTTTTATGTCACAGTATCATAAATATCAAGACCAATAATGAAAACATAAATCAACTGATTTTTTTCATGATTATATGAACGGCATGTTATTACACATGCCAGTAAAACTATTGCTTATTACGGTTATTTCTTTTCTTTTTTTTTTTTTTCATTGCTGTTCACATTTGTACAATATTTGATTCCTCCCCTCAGATGGTGTCCCGGGAACATCACCACCACATCACCTGTGCACCTGCACCAGGGTCCTAGAGCTCCTCCCACCTGGGTTGTGATTTGTTTTTCTTCTCCCGTGCTCTAGCCCCAGATCTCTCGTTGCCTTCAGTTTTGTCTTTTTCATTTTTTTTTAAATATTTGCTTGGTTTCATATTCCTCCTATAAATGATTATCATCTGATTATTTTTCCTTCTGACTTATGGCTTTATTATAAAGTAATTTAAACAAATATCCATTACACTTCTAAACTTGATAGTTGTAAAACTCCTAAGGCACAGAAATACCACTTATTTCATCACTTTTGATGAAATTTTAGAGCTGATAGGATTACCAGGTATGAAACTACACAAATACTTTGAAAAACATCTTCTTTCCTTTTGATTCTTCAATTATACTTGCATTGGCCCTAGACTCCATAAATATTGAACAGAATAGGGAGTTATACAACTGTCTGCTTAATGTAGCAACAGATGAAATATTCTCTCATCTCACTACAAAGAAGGAAAGTGTAAAGATTCACAGTTGAGTTTAGTCTAGAAAGTAGATCCAAGAAACAGTTATCTACATTGAGTGAATATCTACTATTTATCAGTCACTTTATGTTGCTCATTAGAAAATTGATTTTCCATGTGTTTAAGATATTTTATGGTTAAAATACCAAAGTATTTACTGATGTGTATATGCCAGCTCATGAAGTTAACAAAAGCAAAAGCAATTATTTAATCTAATAAATAGATATCCAGTCAGATTTCTTAAGAAATATTAAAAAGGCATAATTCCAAAGTTCTACTTCAGCTTGATGCAATTTAAATTGAGAGATCTTTGCTTCAGACTGAAATACTGGAAAGTATAGTCAGTTCTACCTGAAATTACTTTAAGAAGCAGAGAACATATCCATGACCTAGTTTTATTTTTTTTCTCCTTTTCTTAAAATTCACAACAGTGAGAGATAAACCTGGTAGGCAGGTTAAGCCTGCTGCATTCTAAGATAGCCTAAGGCTGTCTCCACAGTCTTGCTGTATTTACCAACTTAGTCTTACCCCTGGTTATATTTTTCAGTCTAGTGCGGATATTCTTTACAATTGTTAAAAAATTTATGGCATGCTTCTATTGTCTTTACAATCCAAGTTACAACGAGGAAACTTAAACTAGTGTCCCACTGATGACACATTTATAAAACTGCATTAAAATGTCACTCATTTACATGAAGTTATTCAGAAATAGAACTATGAAATCTGTGGATAAACCAAGTTTGCATGTGCACATGAAGGGAATTAGCACACTTAAGCAATCCTGCAATATCAACAGGTTAGGAAGTAAATAGCAATCAAGTCAAATTGATTACTAGGAAGTAGAGGGAAAAAACTCCAAATGAAATTCAAGTGAAAGGAACTTATTAGGCTGCATAACAAACATCAATCAAACTAAATTGATTGCTAGGGAATAAGAGCATTAACAAGGCAATCAAGCAAACTCCAAGTCTGTGCAACATAAAATCTCCTGAATTAGAGAAAGTTGAAAAAGAGATTGATAAATAACAAAACATAGGCCAAATATAGTACTGAAATATTTAACAGGAAATAAGAGGAAGACCATTCTATAATATTCAGGAGGGAAGAAGAAGAGGAGGACAGAAAGTCACTACTTAATAGCATTTTCTTCCTTTTCACTGCTATTCAGTAATTCAGCTCTTTTGCCACAATTCTTTTCATCCAGTTTGGAAAAAAAAAATAGCAACTTGAACATAATACTCTCCACAATTGTAAGAAACCGTGTTGTTCACCCTTCTTCTTATGTAGAAGAAATATCATTTTTGTCTACTAAGCATGTTTTAAATTTTGGTTGTCTTCCATAAAAGAGCAATACTACAACTGAGGAAAATACAAGGAGGGAACAATTTGTTATGTAGTCTATCTAACTGCTCTTGGACTGCCTGGCTTTATTTGTTAACTATTAAAAAACTTCACTTGGTGATCAATTTGTTTCATTTAGTAACTTCCTAACATTAAATGTGTCTTGATTGTTCTCACTCACTTTCATCAAATGGTAATCTTTTGAGGTCAAGATAGAGGTCCTAGAAATCTTTGAATTCCCTTATCTCTAGTTATATAACTTAATAAATACTTTAAACAAAACTTTGCACATCACCTGATGAATTCCATATATATTTTTTTAAGATAGAAAAGTACTCAGGGAGAAGCATAATTGGACTTTGTCAATTTGTAAGGGATCAGAAGGGTTGGGCAGATCTCCTGTTTCCAAACCTGTATTATGACAGCCATGTTATGCTACTTTGACTGAAGAATGAATATGTTTTTTCTAAAATAAATAAATAAATAAATACATGAAATTCAAGTGAAAGGATATTTGTAGCAGGTGAAAATTCTCCCCTTCTCAAAAGTCAATAGAGAGAAGAGATTGGCAAACTTAAGTATTAAAAGAAAGTGTTTTGACATTTAAGAAAAAAAGCTTTATACGTTCTCCTGAGTTCCAACAGTTTTTGAAAATGATAGATAAATATATCAACAAAGATACAAGTATTTTTAGTTTGAAACATTTTCAACATTTATTCAGATAATACAAAAGATGAGTCAAAGTTTAATATTTTATGCTATAATATCAATAAATGAATTAGTATCAACAATGTAATAATGGCAAATACGTGAAAAGATGTAGATATTATTTTTTTCTTGAATTAATTATAATTAAGAAAAACAGGACCAAAAACTGGAAATCCAATCAAAGTATGACCCATATATCCATTATATTAAAATTAAAAAAATCCATTATATTTCAATTATAATAAAAGACAGGATGCTGATGGGGGCAATGAAGGAAGAGGGCCCAGTGGTCTACTGTAAAGGACAATGCATGCTTTTGACAGTGAGGCGGTGCGGGCACGTGCGCGCATGCGCACGAGCACACAAGCGCCGGAGTGGGCGGGGGGGGGCACACATACATGCACAGTGAGGGTACTGCTTTATATAGATCTCACTATAATATCATCAACAAACATCAACATCAATTTCAAAGGTATGGATATCAAGGGTATAAGTTTTCCACTAGCTTGCAATTACTTTAGCAATTCAAGATCAAATGTCTTATATATCTTTTTTAACTTCCCAACCCCTCAGAGTGTATTCAGTAAATGTTATTGATTAACTGACTAAGAAAAGAATCTCACCAAGATTGCTAGTGCCCCAGATCCTAATTCACAGTAAGGCTGTGCTTGTGTGTAGTTCCAACCAGTTTAGTCAAGTGGTCGATACAGTTTAAAAAAATAAAGTTAAACCAGCTTTTTGAATGAATGGACTGATTTTTTCTGACTGAATAAATTACCTCAGTTAACACGGATTTTCTAAACTAGTGATTATAATTTACCTTCTGCCTAATACAGAGGTTTGATATGAGATAATTAAAGGCTAAAGTTCAACCATAAAAAGTATTTGTTTCAAAAGGCATTTGTTTAAAGCTTGAACTCTAGAGCTAGGGTGTTTGGCTTTAAATGCTCTCTACCACTTACAAGACCTCAGCTAGTTAATCTTTCTATGCTTCAACTTCATCATCTATAAAAGGACATTAGTAACAGTATCTCAAAATGCCTCTACTTAATGTAATATGCTGAAGAATGACAATACTGTATTTTTATTTACTAATGTCACTCACATCTGTTCTGACCATGTGAGTGTTACACGTCCAAATCAGTAGGCTCTGTGTTCCCCGAATAATTTACCATTATCTGGGCCCTCCCTCGTGGCACAATGGGTTAAAGCACATTACTATGTAACTATCTGCAGCCACTGCAGCATTAGTTTGATTCGGAGCCAAGGAAGTGACCTACTTTGCGCAGCAGGTTTCTCTTGTCTCTCCCGCTGCTCCCCTCAGCAGCCTCAACAGTGTTATTTCAGTAGATCTGCCTGTTCTGCTCCCCACTGTATCTCTGTGAATCTTCTCACTCCTCACACCTCTAGGCTATACCCCAGTTATTGAATGCGTAAACAAACAAACAAATCTTTTTTTTTTTTTTTAAGATTTATTTGTGTATATAGAACTGGGGTACAGGCCATAAGCTCAGGGGCGGTGAGCGGCTTCACCAGAGACAGAGTGGGGAACAGAACAGGCAGATCGAGGAAGTACACTGCTGAGGGGAGCAGTGGGTGGGTCAGGAGAGGTCTGCCATGCCATGTGGGTCACCTCTGGGGCAGGCAGGAATCGAACTCATGCGGCAGCGGCTTTAGATTCTCAGTGCTGTGCTTTAACCCGCTAAGTCGCCAGGGAGGGCCTAAATAAATAAATCTTTAAAAATTACTATTAGGGTTTTATTTCATTTATCTAATTAAAAAGTAAAAATGTATACAAGATGAAGAAAGGAGTTACAGTATTATGGCATTACCTTGAATGTTTTACAAAGGTTCTACAAAGATTAGTTATTAAAAAGTTTGTTAAAAGATAAGTAGTTGCAATTATGAAATGTTTGGAAAAATAACAAGTTAGAATAGCATCATCTTAATGACCTTTATTCTATTCCATTTTAAAAAATCAAAACTTATATGTCATATATGAGGGATGTGGCTGAGCCATGAATTCTTGGAAATTTATCAGAAATGAAATAAGATAAGAAAATTAATTACTAACACACTAGAAGGAACATAATTATTTTAAGGTCTTGGGTTTATATAAGTTTGTTTCAGAACAATAATTAGGATTACTATACTTGGCCTATTGCCTACTTCTTTTATTTTGGTTTGAAATGCTAACTTTGAAAAAAAAATAACAAAGAAGAAAATAGATTTAGCTCTAATTCTAATAGATTACAGAAAAAGACAGTTTACATAAAGTTCCAATATTTTCTATTAAAGGAAAATATACATTAATTAATATGAGTGAAACTTTTGAGTTCCTAAAAATCAGAATAGGGAAACAATGAAAAAGACACTAACAACTTAAAAAAAATGCAAAATATATAGATGAGATTTTAAAAATCAGAGGTCACAAACTTCTACAATAGAAATGGTTATCAAAATTTATTGTTTGAACAATCTTAGGGAATGGCTATTTCAAACATGTATTTTTACCCTTGCTTTTTCTCCACTCATCAGTTTTATAACAGATTTATTATCTTTTCAGCTTTAAATTATTATCTAAACAGGGAAGAAAGAAATAGTTGATGGACACTAAAGTACAAAAAGCTGCATGCTTTTTTATGGCCCTAGTATAGGAATTATTAATTGTAATTATTAGCTCATATATCTAAGTCTGTAGGGGAAATACATTATACCTTTCTCAGTAACAAGGCAAAATTTTCCTCCTTTGCCCCCAACATTTAAAACAACGCCTAGATATTTAACACTAGGTATTAAACACATCCTCATGAGAAAATACAGAAAAATTCTGTATTTATGTTAGCCTTTAAATTAGAAACCATTTCTTCAGTATTCTGCACTAACTGACATAAATATCTAAATGTATTTTGCTCTATACCCTTTATAAAAGTCAGAAAAATCTTGCAAAAGAGCAATATTTTAGCTGTATTTATTTCTATTTAAATATATGTTGGGTTGTGTGATGATTCATCATATAAGTGCCTTCTAACTCAAGAATCAAATAATCAAAATAAACATAGCATAAAGGTAAAAAAATGTATCAAGCTGTCTAAATACTTATTATTATGTAAATCTAATGTTTGATACCAAAGATACCAATAATCATTTTGCCCATGTATTTAAGTTATTAATAAAAACACTGATTTTAATATAATTAAAGGCATTTATTTCTATGCAAATTTTAAAATGTTTTATTATACATGTTGTGAATTTACATATTGATGGTGGCTGGTGGATAGACATATTTACAGTAAACATGATCCTCATATCTTAAAAGGAAACATGAAAAAGAACAGAATACCATGTTCATTCTTTCATTTACTTCATATACTCATCAAATATTTATGGTTCTTACTATATGACATGCCTGTTCTAAGTGATAGGCACATAGCATTAAATGAAAGCAACAAAGTTTATATAGTTTACATTCTATTGAGGACAGACAGTAAATCATATAGTATCTCAAGTATATAAAATGCTATGGGAAACAAATGAAAAAGAGTTTTTTACTATGTATCACCTGTTCAGGTATGGCCCCACTAAATGAAGATGGTAATGAGATAAAAATAGCAGTCATGAGAATATAGGGTGAAAGTAGTTTTTCAGACAGAAGAGAAAGCAACATGACAGGGGATGCTTAGGAAGAACAACACAGTAGAAACAGAATTAAGGAAGGAGATAGGAAAGAAAATTAGGTCAGAGGAAAACAGGGTACAAGCATAATTAGTTCTGGTAAGAATGTGCAGTTTAATATCAATAATAGGAAAGACACTAAGAAGAAGTGATATGGTTTCACATTTATTTTGAAGGATAATCAGCTTCTGTTTGAACAAATTATAGTGAGGCAAACAGCAGAGAAAAGAGTTCACACATTGTCATTGTAAAATGTTCAATACTGAATTATTTTTATTTCTCTATGCTTATAGGTAATTTTCTTGTCATATGAATTTTTTCTTATGTCAAATTCTAGTATGATGCAATATAATAATTCCACTTACTCCTATTTTTAATAGATTATATATGTTTCAATACTAGAGCAGTATATTCATTTTTTTTAATTAACTGATCTCATTTAAATTTGTTTCTATAAGATATGATAATGCCAACTCCACTGAATCTCTTGCATCATTTTCTTCTTTTAGGTGAAGTTTTCCCCATAAGCATCTATATTCTTAGGTTCCTTTTTAACTTTGAGCTTGACTCTAAGAAAGACATTTAATGTATTTCTTTAGTCTAGTAAGTGACTGATGTAACATATTACCTTCTTGAAATAATTTTTTTTTTCATTTTATTTAAATTGGGGATAAAATCAGCAGGCAGACTGGAAAAGAAGTCTTGATTGAGTAGAAAGAATGGAGAAAACATTTGACCCCTGCACTATAACGGACTATTTTTCTTCTTAATCCAAAAGTGTTCTTAGAGCTTTTCCTTTTTTTTCCCCGTAGATAAGAAAAACCTTGAATAAGACTATCCAAGATTCAGCATATAAAGCATTCAAACACCTTTTTAAGTGATGTTAGCTGATTCAACTAATGAAAACAAACCCCTCAACAAATAAGGCACTCCAGATAGCCCATGTTCCCAGACTTTTGATTTCCTTTCTCTCCACTGCTTCTCCTGTTTACCTTTGGCTTTTCTGTCCACACACTACTTTACCTTCTAGGTATTTGTCTTTTCATCCTTGATTTTAACAACATAGTTTTAGCTTTTTACTAGTGAGATAAAAAATACATTATTCTTTAGATGCATATAGTTATATTATTTCCTAAATAAATGCATAAAGCCATAAACTAGCCAATCCCTACAAGTGGGGATAAAAATTATCAAATTTATTTGTGGAGAATTTTTTTGTTGTTCCAAGTAAGCTCAGTTATTAGATCATGAAATTGATAACATACTATGTTACATAAAATAAGTTGTAAAGATTGAATCACATATGTAAAACCAACCAATGTTCACAAAAGTGAAGGGCTTAGTAAATAAATTAATTTTAAGAATGACTAACCCATGTACTAATTATTTTTGCCTTCATTTATGACATTCAGTCTTAAGTGAAACATAAAAATATGCTTAACATAATAAATAAACCTGGTATCATTTGTTTCCAATTTACCTATTATTAATTGAATATATTCTAAAAGGAAAAAAAAAACAACTGTATACTAGTTGGTTTATTTTGAGAAACTAAATAGCAAAATATTGTATTTATATAAAAAATCTATATCATCTCTTGGAAGGTCTTAAATCAATTTAATAGCTAATAGAAATCTTTTTATTTTAATTGTTATATTTTGAAGGGTGTAGTTAAATATATTACTTTTATATTGAGAGTTTATTTTATTATACAAAGGTTAAATATTACTATGTTGCTGATTCAACTGCATGTTATATTAGTAGTAGTAGTAGTTGTAGTAGTAGTAGGTAGATATATAATTTGAAATATAAAATATATTTTACTAGAAGATTCAGATCAAATAATCTGAAAAATTCTATCCATTATATACTAAATATTCAGTAAATTTTATACATCACTTCTTATAGAGTTATATTTGATGACATTTTGTAATTTCTCACAAAATCACTATGGATACCACTAATATTTGAGAATTAAAATTTAGTATCTAATAGATGGGAAAGGATGAAAAGTAAGATTAAAATAGGACTGAAATATGTTAGTAAGCTAATGTGTATATGTAATGTAATGTGTGTGTATGCAATGTTAGTAAGCTAATGTATGGTAAGAGGGTCTCTGATTATTCATGCCTGTTGCTTTTTTTTTTTTTTTTTTGCTGATAGGGACCTGGGTCACCAAAATCAGACATATTTTAGAGAAGCTATTTTGCAAGAAAGGGGGAAAAAAAGGTGGAGTTTGGGAAGAACTTGTGGGAAAGACAATAATTAGCATTCTGTGGGGGACATTTGCAATGAGCGTTGAGTTTCTGCAGTGTTTGGCATATCATCTCTCCTGCCCAGTAGTGGTGTCAGTAGTGAAAACACCAGGTGCTCAAACATTCAAAAGACTGGCAATGGCCTTGTCCAGACACCTGTGTCAAGAAACCCCTAGGCGGAGAGACAGCTAGGTTCACTCTCTAGGTGGCTTCTGTCTACTGTTTTGTGTTGCTAGAGGTTGTGGTGGCAATCTGTCACTTTCTGCTTCCTGCTGCTACCAGAGAATATCCAGCCTGTCCCCAAGGATGCAACACAAGGAGTGGAACTATTTGCCTGTGTCTGATAAGCTTCTGCATGTCATATTAGAGTGCCACTAATAGAACAAATTTTCTATACTTGATAATTTCCAAAAATATTAACTTATTCCTGACTTAATTGATTCAACAAATACATACTGCTTGAAAGCCTAAAATGTCCAAGCGATGTTAAATGCACGAGGGCTATAATGATGAGTTCAAGATCCCACTGTAAGTCAATAGAATGTGCTAACAACTACACTTAAAAAGTCAAAAAGGTTCTCTAGGGCAAACCAGAAAATGGAAGGCAAGGCCAGTCATTTATGATCAGAATTAAACAAAAAGATCAAATAAAGGTGAGTGAGACAAAAACATGCAAATATGACCAGATTAAATAATTTAAATCCCCTCACATGATCACACTGGTGCTTCTATTTTCAGGTATATTATTTCAACTGATCAAGTACATGTAATTTTTTTTATTATTACACTGCTTTTCCTAACTATACTTTCAAATAAGACTACTGGAATATCAAAACTACACATTTTTCACATTTTTATTTGAATGTTTACTAAGATTCTAATTTATCATGTATTGACTTCAAGTTTGATTATCCAGCAGATGGCTTAACCAGCAAGTTATTTTTTGCTTCTGATTCTCCTTACTGCTCGTCATTTGGTAAGTTTTCTATCTTGGAGTATGATCAAGGAATGGATAAGTTAAAATTTGTAGTTATATATTTTCTACTTATTGCTTCCTTAATTTAAAAAATATTGCTAAGGGGAAATGACTAGCAGCTTATAGTTAAAATGCAGTGTGGGGTTATCTGAATTGTTCAACTAAGAATAATAACTTCTGGTCTTATTTTTATGGTAAATAAACATATTAATGGCAATATTTTGCTATTTATTGTCCCAAGTAAATCTTCTCAACATATACTACTTTTAAATTTTGCTAAAAATAATCATCAAACTTAGTGTGAGTGATTATATCACTTGTTGCTAGTATTTAAATAGTTTATATTTTTAGGAAAACAAAGGTTTTTGTCTGAGATGTTTAGCTTATAATGAGACATACATTTATATGAGACAAGCTAAATTAATTACTGTCAACTTCACCCTAAAATATTTTCCTTTTTCTGACTTATATTTAATTAATTGTATGGATTAATTCCATTTTCATTGAGGAATATAAAAGTTCTTTAAAACCATGCATTGTTACTTGATTAAATAATTCCACAGGGAAAATACTGAATTATTTCCTAAACTACCATCTATATTAAATATCTTTTGGATTAAATTGGTTTACTTGCTGACTATCTTGTTGCTTTATTTCATAAATCAAAAAGAAATTCTAACTTTTACATGAAAAATGAGTGTGCCAGCTAATCTCACTGTTCTAAAATCTGTTTTAAAACCTATAAATGATGATCTCAAAAGAAACTGAAATGTTTAATCTATACTGTTAAACTAGTTATAGAAATGAGTTTACTGTTTCTTTGTACTAGTCATGAACTTTTTAATATTGAGAAATACTATATAATTTTTATCACATAAAATTTAACACTTTGCTTGGGATGCATTTTATTAGCCATATGGAAGACATATGTTAATTAAATGACATAAAACATGTAAACTAGCAATGTAGAAAATAAGGTTTTCATTTTTTTCCTTTTAAAATTAGATGTTTATTAAAAAATAATACTTTGGAACAATGGATTTTATGAAGGGAGCAGTGGGAGGGTCAGGAGAGGTCTGCCATGCCATGTGGGTCAGCTCCCTGGCAGGGGATCAAACTTGTACTGCAATGGCTTCAGAGAGCTTCATAATGTGT
>NW_004567106.1:6003333-6025325 GCF_000260355.1 Condylura cristata | reverse complement strand
ACCAGGGAGGGCCCTTCCAGAGATATTTTATGGGTTGGGAGTGCAGATCAACGAAGTACACTGCTGAGGGGAGCAGCAGGCGGGTCAGGAGAGGTCTGCCACGCCATGTGGATCTCCTCCAGGGTAGGTGGGAATCGAACATATGCGGAAGTGGCTTAAGCTTCTTAGTGCTGTGCTGTAACCCACTGCGCCACCAGGGAGGGCCATAATGTGGTGTTTTAACTGGTTGTGCCAACAGGGAGAGAACCAGGACGAAATTTTATTTTGGCTCATACTATTCAACTATCAGAAGGTATATCTCACTGTGGACCAGGATGAAGTCTGAAGGAAATAAAGGGTCCCAAAATGGAACTCACTCTAAGTTGCTAAGTTATGTCGGGAGGTGATAAGTGTCTGACTTGCTGACTTGGTTTCAGAACTGAAACAAAATAAGAACTTGATTGTCTATGGAAAAAACTATGATGATGATTGCAAGTACTCAGAATGCACTACCCTGGGCTGTATGTACAGTTCTAGAAGAAAATGACTGAACAAAACAGGGTGAACCAAAGGAGCTACAACCCTGGAGAAGGTACCTCTGACCTGTGCTAGGACCAGGATCAGTGGTGACAGCAGCACAGAGTAAATAAGCATCCAGGTTTCTCTTTAGGGCAGCATTATGGGCAATGAGAAGCCGCATCTACCACTTGAAAATAAAAAGGGTCACTCTGAACTGAATTTCCATATTAGCAATTTCTAAGGGAAGTGAAGGTCTGTAGAGGGAGATACTGAAAATATTGGTGAAAACAACAAGAGAGGCTTCTAGAATGTGGAAGGAGGAGAGCAGGGAAGAGTGGTAACAATAAAAATGAGATGTGAAGACCACAAAGGGAGTACAAGTGAAGAATTTTACATGTGAGCAATCAGATTGCTAGTACATGTGTACAAAAGAAGGGGAAATTACACACTTCCAGAGGGGGCTGGGAAAAAAGATAAGCTGCAGGAGAAACAAAGTGGTGAAGATTTAAGAAATGGTGCAGATTTCAGAGTTTGGACAGTACATTTTTGACATTTTTGGTTTGTACAGTCTTCAGGTGACTTAGGTGGACACGAAAATTGAATGGATAAGTAGTTATAACATTTTTCTTTCTATGACAAAAATATAGGTTAAGTATGACCATCTGACACAAGCTATGCAATGTCTACCATCTGACAGATTTTGGGTAGCTCGGGAAAAGCTCTGAAAAATCAGAATTTCCACTGCTAACTTATGCTATAACCCCCCTTTTTTTTGTATAATCATAAAATCAAAAAATATTGTAGCAACATCAGTTTGTAACTGGATTGCCTTAACTCTAAATTGGCTACCTGGCTGGGCAAAGTACAAGCTGAGCTGCTCCTGGGCAGGAAATTCCTTTGATTGAAGACAAAAGGCAAGCTCCTGGAGAGATAAGACCCCAGAGCATCAAGACTCCTGGAAAACTTCTTTGGTCTTTTGACAAAAAGTGATTCTTAGATAACTCTCAGGGCATAAGGACCCATGGACAATTTCCTAACATTATCAACACAGGTTTTGCTTAATGCATAACTATATGACTTCTTAATTTACTCTTTTCCTAAAACAATCACAAACAACTCTCTGCTAGTCTTATTTAACCTCTTCCTAAACAAACACTAGCTACTCTCTGCTAACCTTAAGTTAGCCATTAGCTTCTCTTTAGACTATCACTGACGACTCTGCTAACACAATTTACTCCTTCCCTAGGACTCCTAAATCCTTTGCTAACAGCTCATCCTTTCCCAGACTCCGATCCTTTAAAGTCATAGTTAAACATCTGTATACATTAAAATTATCACAAAGATGTATAGTAAAGTAGCAGGAAAAGGATGCATTGTTCGTAAAGTAGCAGGAAAAGGATGCATTGTTCCCCTCTTCCTTTAAAACTTTTATGCCGATTTCTTACTAACTTACTTAGTGTATTATTGTAACTAAATCTTGCTAAACAGTATAAATAAAGACCTGAAAAAAGATGAGCAGGAAGATTTGCACCCAACCCTGACTCCCATGTCTTCCTCGTTCCAGCTCCTCTCCCAGCTCTTGGAATCTCCAAACACCAATGCCTTCCCATCTTAGGGTCCTGCCTGTGTTGCCTCCAGACACCTCAAAAATTGGAGCTGGTCTCCAACAACCATCCTATCCATTTTCGAATTAGGAATCAAAGGTAAAAATGACTATGATTTCTTCTCAATGTGTTCAGTAACTGCCTAGAAAGTATTACTACAGGATTCCAATTCAAGCAGCTTACCTCCAGGGCTACTGCACCATGCTGGGGGTAGTAGAGCTAAAAGTGTGAGATTCAGAGGAGGTGGAATCTAGATTCAAGTCTCAGGTTCACCACTCCCTCACCAACAGAGGCCACACACATTCAGTAATTTTGTTAAACTTTAATCTTCATCTTTAATAAACTGAGGAATATTGATCAAACATAAGAATTATGCTTATTAATCTTCCTCATAAAAGAAAATAATAATGCTCAGGGTCATAATAGCTAATTGGAATATGATTTCTAATTAGAGGAGTCTGATGATAAAATGTATTAATCCCCATTGTCATTGTAACAAATGACCACACATTTATTGATTTAAAACAACACAAATAAATTTCCTAAAATTTTTGAAAGTTAGAAACCGCAAGTTATGGTATCTGAAAGGTTGGGTATTTTTTGAGAGTCTTAGGAGGGAATCTGGTACAGGTTTTCCAATGCCTAGAAACATGCCTGTATTCACAGACTCATCCTGTCTAGAAGCACACCATTTCAACCTGCAGTAAATTCCTTTTTTTTTAAATTTATGTTTATCTTTTTATGCATAAAAGAACTGGGGTATATGCCTGAGATGTGGGGAGGGTTTGATACTGTTCACAAGATTGGGGAACAGAACTGGAGGATCTACTGACATACACTGCTGAGGGGAGCAGCAGGTGAGACAGGAGAGGTTTACTGGGCCATGTGGGTCACCTCTGTGGCCTGGGATCAAAATCATGTGGCAGTAGCTGGAGATAGTTTGATAGCACTGAAACTTCAATCCCTGTGCCAAAAGAGAGGCCCAGATAACCTATCCACTTTAAGATCCTGAAATTTATAACATTTGCAAAGTTGTTTATATGAATAATGCAATATAGTAACAAACTCTGAGGATTCCTTCATGGATATCTTTAAATCGTATATCAAGCTGTTTGCAATGTATATAGTGTAGCTGGCCAAATATGCAATATGATATTAATATTAATAGTGACAGACGTTTAATGAACATCTCTTGATTATCAATTCTGTAGGTACAGCCTGCACAAAGAGTTGGAAGGCAGTCAAGTTATGATTGAGCTCATCATAGGCATAAATAAATTGTAGTATTATCACCATAAGCATTATTATTTGCTTTTATGAGGAGGCTTAATATGCATAATTCTCGAAGCACACTCTTTCAAATGCCCTGCCAAATAAATTTCCTACATCTGAAAGATGACCTTTCTAACTTGGCTGTTATAAAAGCACTGTGCAGAGTCTTCTCTATTTTCAAATCCACATCAACTATAGCTATAGCATTCCACTTAAATTCATTGTTCAATTGAGTAAGTATTATCACTCAGAAAATCTCTCTTAACCTACTTCTTATATTTTCTTCTGTCTCTGCCACTTCTTTTCAGGTAATTGTTATTTTTTTAAAAGGTTTAAGATACACATTCAAAAGAGCATGTGAAGTATACATGAGTTGTTAAAACAATGAAAATATAAATATCACATACTGAAAATATAATCAATCTTTGTAAAATACTCATGGGCTTCATTTTTCATCCTCCTCCTCTTCCAAAGGTATTATCACCCTGAATTTTAGTTTCAATATTCATTCAATTTCTGTGCATTTAAAAGTTTCCTTTTAGAATAGTTTCAATTTACAGAAAAGCTGCTGTTCCCATATAGCCTACATTCATTTTCTCATAGTATTAACATCTACATTAGTAAACTCAATTTAAACAACTCATGAATTACGTTTCATATCTAACTATAAAAAACTCCAAACTTTATTTGGAGTTAGGCTAGATTGTTATAGTGAGTTTTCAGAAGGAAGACCACAGAGATAAAGTGTACTTTCAGTATATCACATTAAAGGAACACACTATTAATATAACATATCACTATGTTAAACTTAATCACCCCACCGAGATAGGATTTGTCAGCTTTTTCCTTGGTTCTTATTTTTTTTCTACCCTCTGCTTGTTAAATACTCTAGTTTTGGGGGATACAGTTTCTATATATGTGACCTACTTGTAATGAGTTGGAAGTTATGATGTACCTTTTGAAAGGGCAGTGTATATAAATGATTTGGAATTCTTCTTCAGGGTAAATCTTTGGAATTCTTCTGCAGGGTAAATCTGTCTTTTCTCCTTTTTTTTTTTTTTTCCTCCTACAATCCTGCACACATAACAGTACAGAATCAAGATAATCATTTTATAATTTTGACTATAATCCAATACAGTTCATTCTATTGCTCAAATTGTTTCAGTTGGGCTACTGGGCACTTTTTCACTAAGCTACTATATCCCTTTGGCATGTCCCATTGTCTTGTTTATTGAGTATTTGCTTTCTTTGTAGCATTATACTGTGCTCTAGGTTCCTTTTGTATAATTCCTGTTTTAACTTCAAACAGTGGCATTAATCTAAAGAGCTTTAGTTTCTTTTATTGAAGAATATTCTAGACAATGATCTTGGTGGAGCTGTGGTCTATGCAAATACAATATTGTATTATAAATATTTCCACATGCATCTGCAATGATCTTATACTTAACAGGGTCATATATACAATATCAATATATAGTATTTTACAATTTCTTATATATTGATATGTTTAACTCCAAAGTATCAACACAAAGTTCATTCTCACTCCCCCCTTTCTTATCTGGAATTACCCACTTTAACAGTGAGAAACCTGTCTTCCACCATCTGCCATCTATTTCTTATTCATTCAATCTTCATATTTACATACAGTGGTTTCAGAATTGTTAACCTAAACTCCTGTGGGCAACAACATCAACCTGAGTACAGAATTATAATGGTTCCTTTTATATTTAAACTTAAGTCTCCACTCATTTCCAAAGTTAATTATTTACAGCAGTATTTAAAAGTACCAGGAGGCCCTCCCTAGTGGCACAGTGGGTTAAAGTGCATCACTGTAAACCAGCCGCAGCCACTTCAGTACAAGTTCAACCCCTGCCCCGGAGGTGATCCACATGGCCCAGCAGACCTCTCCTTATTCTTATTTGCCCGCTGCTCCTCTCATCAGTCTACTTCATTGATCTGCGTGTTCTGCTCCCCTTTCTGTCTCTGGTGAACCCTCTCACTACTCCTGCACCTCTAGTCTGTACCCCAGGTCTTATGCATAAATAAGTCAGTCTTTTTTTTAAAAAAAAAAAGTAAAACGAAACAAACTTTTATCTCCTTTTGCAATGAGGTTACTTTTTATATTTTAGTACAATTATTTTGTCATTCCATCATAGATACTGTGACAAGCTGATTTTTAAATGTGCATACATTAGGTTTTGCTCATAGTGCTTTGTAAAGAAAGATATTAGTCACATGTATACACCAGTTCAGAATCGTAGAGAAGAGTTTCACAACCCTAATTATTTTTCCTTTGTCTCATCTCACCTAATCAACCTGCCCCTGATTTCAAATACCTGACAACCATTGATCTGAATTCCACGTCCACACTTTTAGCTTTTACAGAGTGTTAGACAGTTGGAATCATATGGTATTTAGTTTCAACCAGACAGTGAACTTTCATTTATCAATAAATATTTAAATTTTTCCCATGTCTTTTTGTTTGATAATTCATCGCTTTTTAAATACTGATTAAAGTTGATATAAATACTTGCCCATAAGTTTTAGTATAAACAAACATTTTCAATATCTAGGAACAGAATAACTGATCATACATTGTGTAAATATCTAGGAGCAAAATGACTGATCATACATTCCATCTGTACAGATTTGTAAGGAAATGCCAAATAGCTTTCTAAAATTGGATAGAGCGTATTCCAGCTTCCATGAGTGAGAGCTCATGTTTCTATATTTTCTTACCAGTAATGGTTACTGTCAGATTTTGGGATTGTTGTCATTCTCATAGAAATACAATCGATTTCGCTATATTTTTACTAGATAGGATACATAACTAGCAATTTATTATTTAGTTGTTTCCTTTCAAAATTATAAATGAACCATATTTTATGTAACTTTTTTGTGTCTTAGAAATATTTTGCAAAATCATATAAGTCGGTGCATATAATCATAGGCACTTTCTTTTTTTTTTTTTACTCCATATTCTCTCACTGTATAAAATTCCCATGCATAAAATATAACACAATTTATTTGTTTTCAGTGCATTGATGCTATACTTACTAGGGCATATATACATTTATGATTTTCTCTCCATAAACTGATATTTTAATCACTACATATTTATGGCTAACATATTTTTGTTAAGTCTATTTTGCTGGTATTAATAATAGTTACATGTACTTTTTTATTTTTGTACTATTTACTGCATTATTTGCCATACATTTATTTAAATTCTCTATATTTTATATATTATTTGTTTCTATTACAACATTAATATAATTTTAATGCAATCTGATCATCTCTGACTTTTACCTGAAAAATTATTGCTTTTACCTCTATTAAGATTGCTAATTTTGTGCAGAACAATTTATCTTTTTTTACATTTGTCCTAATTTTTTGTAAGTTAACTTTCGACATTAGTTCAATTATTTTGACATTATAATTCTCCTTTTTTCCAATTTCTTTCTCTATACTAGTTTTATAGTAATACAATCATGTTATGCTTATAGTGTTTAAGTATTCTGAAGTGAAAATTTAACATAGCAAATTCTAAAAATAATATTGCTACCTCTTTATTGAAAATAAAATTTCCTTAAAATGTATTATATCCAATCACCAAACTGATAACTTAAATATTTTCATTGTTTGATACAGTGTTTTTGAGAGGTACAAATATTTTTCAAATTTCTTTGAACATTTATCTATCATCTTAAGTTTTCTTTCTAATATGATTTTCTTTATTCTTAAAGTACATACAATGTGTGTTGTCTTAGGAAGTATTAGCTCTCTTATTTCTCTCTGAAATGTTACTTCTTTCCTCTACATGTTTCTTAGTTACTATGTACCTTAAAACTTAGAGTGAAAAAACTAATTTTAGAAAAAAACAAAATACAATTTCAGACTGAGCTGTTTAACTATAAAGATATTGTTATTTCTAACAGCAATGTTATTCATATGTAGAACTGTAGTCAAAAATTCTTAACAGGAAACTTTTCTCCCCCCCCCCAACTTCTTTCATCATTTTTCTGGTCAGAGCAATATTTTTTTTTAACTATTCTCTTTCCAAGAGATGTTGTCTTTTGTGGGGTTTTATATGGTATTTCTAAGTTAGCTTTAGATTTGACCTATTTGCTTAGGTTACAAGTTTTGCTTCTTATCCCTCAAGCACTTTGGTCATTACATTCCAGAATTTAGGTCAACAGCTATCAAAAGTTACCTCCAGGGTTAATACCAATTCCAGCACTTGCTTACCACATGGATTACTGTATTATTAAAGTTTTGCCTCTTGAGGAATGTACCTGATTTCTCACCACCTATGTCAAAAATTTAAAAGGTATATAAAAAAATGGCACATTTCATTTGGGGATGTGCTCATCTGAAATGGATGTATCTGAATATTTATCATCTACATTATTTTATTACTCATTGTTAAATTTGATTTTGATATAAATGATATTTTATATGAACCCATTTAAAATCATTTTTAAATAATGAGATATATGTATTTATTAAGCACATATTTGTTGCATTTCAATTATATATACATAATACACACACTGTAGAATAATTAAGACATATCTAAAATGCCAAAAGTCACATCATAGTCAATTATCATACTAAAAAATAATACAAAGAATATATATTGAAATAGAATTCAACACAACAGACTCCAACTTCAAATGATGTCCACCAAAGGGTTGTAGACATAGAGAAATATGTCAAGGTAAAGTATCAAGAACCACATTTGTCTTAACATTTTGTCTAAAAAGTCATGTCTATAGATAATGTAATAAGACATTTAGAACAACAAACTGACAATAGTTTCAATATTCTTGTAATGTTAGAAACAGAAATTATATAGGTATTTCTAATTTGCTTTCTCAGTAACTATTACATAATTTGAAATGAAGACATTCTTAATAAAGAGCAAATTCAGTAGGACAAAGAATGGAAGATACTAGTGACTTTCTTTAAAATGGAGAAATGGCATGAAAATTAGATGAATTTATTGTGAGTGTGTCCTTGAAATAAGCAGTATCTACATCTATCTAACTGCCTATCATCGACTTCTTCTTCAAATGAACCTTTTACAGGTATGAGAAAACAGTTGCTTTTAGATGGATTATTGTAGTGAGGATTTTTCAATTTTGAACTTAAATTAGAAAAGTAAAAAAAAAGGTTTTTTTTAAGCAATCATTAGTCATTATTTTAATTCGAAAATATTAAAGGAAATTCATAGAATAACATTTTTGACAAGTATTCATGTACAAGCTATTTCCCCTTCAGATTATAGACTTGTATAAATTAGTCATTGTCTTCTGAGTTCTTTTAAATCTTTCACTGTTTCTTTGTAATTATAAAAACTACATCAAAAGTCTACAGTAAATTACCAACTTTGTACTAGATTTCCAAATCACTACAGTCCATTACTTTACAAAAAATCGTTGCAAAAAAATTCTATCAATTAATTGCATTTATTATCAATCTGTTGTTTTAAAAGCACTTTACCTATGAAGATCAAATAGTTGAGAAATAAACTTAAATTTATCTTAAAAATAGTAGAAAACAATTATCATTGACACTACAGTTTTTAAACTCTAAGCTAAAATTAACAAAATAATAATAGAATTGAGGAGGAATATATATCAATAATATGTCCAGAATACTTCTGTACATATGTGAATATGTTATTGTGAAATTCACAAAATTACATTTTCACTTAGAATGAATTATAAATAGCAGAAAAATTTATTTTTAAGGTTTATAATATTATAATAAATAGTTTGCTTTACATTTAAGAAGTATGTTCTTTCTCAAATTAAAAACAGTGCAAGAATCAATATCCAACCTACTTGAAATAATATAACTCAACCATAAAATAGCGTAACCACAGCCGAAGGATTTTTTTAAAAATTCATTTTCAGGTCCCTCCCTGGTGGTGGAGCAGTTAAAGCACAGCACTAAGAAGCTAAAGCCACTTCAGCATGAGTTCGAACCCTGCTTGCCCTTGAGGTGACCCACATGGAACAGCAGACCTCTCCTGACCCGCCCGCTGCTCCCCTCAGCAGTGTACTTCATTGATCTGCCTGTTCTGCTCCAAACTCTGTCTCTGGTGAATCCTCTCACCACCCCTTCACCTCTGGCCCTTACCCCAGTTCTGTATGCATAAATAAATAAATCTTTAAAAAACATTCATTTTCAAAATACCAAACAACACAGCAAAAAAAAAAAAAAAAGTCATTTTTCCCATATGGACATGTATGAAAAGAAAACAATTTTGTCATAATGCTTTTCTATTTGAAATGTTTCAGATGGGCTTACTGGTTTGCCATTTCTTGGATTAATAATGTTTCAGAACTAAATTAAGGATAGAGGAACTATAACACTGAAAACAAGTATAAAATTACCTTTGATATATAATTTATATCTATTATTGGCAATTCTTTTGCTGCTTAGTCAATTACTAGGTTAACAGATTATATATTTTTTAAATGTTGTTTAAATAATTTGATGTACTCCAAAAGGGCTACTACAAGATAGAGAATATGAAAATATGTATGGAACAACACTAAAATTGTCTATAATTTTTTAAAATTAAAATAACAAGTATCAGATATAGTTGCACATATATTTTTATACTGTGATGTCTTTAAAAATATGCATATATAAAATTGAACCTATCAACACAATGTGTGGTGATATGTGTCTATGTGAGTTTGTAGAATCAGGGTAGGGTTATAGCAAGGAGAAAAGGATATATCTGAGGTCACCTCAGATCTGTATTTTTATTTTTGCAGTTAACATGTAAGAATTTACTTTAATATCTTTAAAACATAAACTGAACATGACATAATTATGATCAGTATTTGCAATCGGGGCCTGTGGAAAGAATACATGTTTCATAAGGAGTGGTATAGCAAACATCATTATCATCTCTTTGTATTATGTCATAGTATCTATCTTTTATTAAGGAACAATAACAGGGGATTCCAGGGAAAGAGTGACTCAGAACTGTGGCTGGAAGGAGGTGCAGACCAGGCTAATTTGTTGACAAAAAGATGGAAACAGACTTCAGATCTGAGGCATGCACTGGTCTTTCAGGTTTTTTTAAGTCCAGTGCCTAGGTGGGAATCAAAATGAAAATAGTAAGGGAAACTTAAATTATTCTTCTGGTAATATACTATAAAGGTATCGTGAGTATACTCATTTATAAACTAATTCAACAATCGTGAAATAATGTTGATTAATCATAGGGTACTATGAATAGTTGATCACTCAATTATTGGTATGTGGTTTATGTTACATTTGAGATTCCTTCTGAATCTGTGAGACATAAATATTTCTTCTCTACAGAATACAGAACAACAAGAGCTTCCCATGCTGCATGAAGAGGGAAAGCAATGCAAAAGGAAGTAGAATCATTAGAAATAGGATCATAATTCACCACAGAACTGTGGTACAGGGAATCATCTGCTCCTTGCAGGAACTCTGCTAAGTCACGAATTCCTGCTCTTCTTAAGGCTATTTTAATAATAATAACAGTAATAATATAATAGTGAGCATGGCATATTATATGTTTTTCAATTGAATGAAAGGAATGACTAAAGCATGTTTTCATGTGATTATAGTGTGTGTGGTATAGAAAGAGGAAAACAACTAAGCAGTAATAACCTGATATGATAGGTAAAAAAGTTCTATAAACTCACATAAAAGAAAATTTAAAACAGGGAGTGTACCATTGGTAGATGATAGTAGGTAGCTGAGAGAAAAGGCAGGAATGAGAAACAATATTACACATACATAAAAACAAATGACACATTATAGGAATAGAGGGTAGTACATGGTATTTATACAAGAAGCTGTCTGAAGGGGAAGAGAGAGGATAAGCAAAGAGACAAAGTATACCCTATTTTCAAGTACATACTAAGAGATTTTTACTTTATATTTGCAGCTAGTTAGTGAGGTTCATAAGCAAAGAGGTAGAAAATAAACTTACACATTCATGGGGCAGAGACCCCTGTGGGAAGCATATACTTCCCACGAAAATGGAGACTCAGAGAGGAAGACAGAATCAGGTGAAAAAAGAGTTACCTACAGAAAGAAAAGGGAAGGGAATTAATGTTTACTAAGCATGCTTATGTGCCAGGTCCTCTTTTGAGAAAATGCTTATTTAACCTGCATTTCAATTCCATGGACAAAATTTAATACCTTATTATATTCTACTTTAATTTTGAAAGAAACAGAACTAAGGGTCACACTCAAGTAATTTACCTAATGCGAATTGGCACAACTAACTAAAGTGACTTCTACTAAGAGATAGGCAATATTTCTTTCCAGAGCAACAGAATGAATTTTGTCTGGCAAACTATTTTAACTAAGTTCAAAAGTTATGACCTGCAGGATGAAGTTTGAAATACAATAAAGCAAACATCTCTCATTTGAATCAGAGAATTGATCTGTAAAGAAAGTGTAGCAGGGTAAGAAAAAGAATATGACTTTAAGCAGGGATGTAGGGTAAGAGGACAACTGACAGTAAAGAAAAATATGAAAAGACTGTGACGACCTAAAAAACTAAACACAAGAATATTTAGCAATACTGTCATAAAAGCATGTTTTGCATGAGTAATTTAGGGACAGTTGAAATGAAGGTGTCATATTCCTTTTCTGATTTTACATTGAGCAGAAACAAGAAATGAGTCACAGAAGAGGTATGGGAAGTATAAATGAAGAATGTTACTTTAGACAAACTCTGGAAGAATTTAAGATTGTCATGAGCTCTCTGAGGTTAAAAAGAGAGAGAGAGAGAAAGAGAGAGAGAGAGAAAGAGAGAGAGAGAGGCAGATCGCTACTGGATAAAGTTCAAGTCAAAATTTATTCAACTGTTAAAAGAGAAGTCAACTACCATTAGCACCTGGCTAATTATAAAGAAGACAATGGTGAATATCCAGGTTAATTTACCAAATGCTCCAGGTCACCAAATGTTGTTAGCAAATAGGACCTCTGAACATGCTCATATTTGAGCACATACTCAGGCTTTTTAAAAAACTCCATTTCCCAGGCCTTCCCTGGTGGTGCAAAGGGTTAAGACACACAATGCAGGCTGGCCACAACTGCTTCAGTGCTAGTTTGATCCCAGCCCCAGAGGTGACCTACGTGGTGCGGCAGACCTCTCCTGACTCACCCCTTCTCCCCTCAGCAGTGTACCTTGTCAATCTGCCTGTTCTGCTCCCCACTCTCTGCTCTGGCGAAGCCTCTCACCAGTCCTGTATCTCTGGCTTGTACCCAAGCTCTGTATGAGTAAACAAATGTTTAAAACAAAACAAAAGGAAAAAAATTCCATTTCCTTCAGAACAAAGAAATGCCAGAGAAAAGTAGCCCTGATCTGTCTATTTTCACCATGAAAACACCATATTTTAGCTGCTACAGTGAAATAAGTGCATGCCATAACTGCTACTTTATTGGCGCTTACAATATTGTCAATAAACATAATACTGGTTTGAAATAACTCATCCTCTAAATCATTTTAACACTCAATGATCAAATTTTACAAAGACACACACACATACACAATTTATGGAAAATTAACAAAGTGCCTCAAATTACCGAAAAGTATTAAAAACAAACAAACAAACAAAAAAAACTGGCAACAGTAAATGTTGGTGAGGATGTGGAAATAAAGGAACTCTCCTACACTGCTGGTGGGAATGCAAACTGGTCCAATCATTATGGAAAGTTGTGTGGAGGTTCCTCAAACTACTAAGAATAGAGCTACCATATGACTCAACAATTCCAGTCGTAGGGATCTACCCAAAGGACACAAACCATTAATTCAATAGGATACTTATAGCTCTATGTTTATTGCAGTATTTGCAATAGTTAAGCTATGGAAACACCCCAAATGCCTAAGAATATATGACTAGATCAAGAAGATGTGGTATATCTACACAATGGAATATTATTCAGCAATTGAAAATGCTAGATTCATACCATTTGCAGCAATGTGGATGAGTTGGAAGGGTTTATGCTGAATGAAATAAGCCTGTACCCTAGTACTTGTGTGTATAAATAAGTATTTTTCAAAATAATATTAAGGAACCTTATGAAATGTAGAAGTCTGATTTCTTAGAGGCAGACACAAACAAAATTCCTAATAGATACATTTTTCAAAAGTTTGCCATACATCACATGTTGTAAAACTATCCACAGATGCTTTATGTATTTGTGCATTCTTAATACAGGTCAACTTGGGAAACATAATTATTCAAGAAGGAAAAAATTATTCTAATAGGAAATGGTATACAACTGTGCTGAATTATCTGATATGGTCCTCTCTTTAACCAAATTTTAGCACTATTGTATTATTCAACTCAAATCAGATCAATACTTCAATGCAAATGCAGTGACCACAAAGAAACATATATTGTTTTGAGGAAAAAATGAATTAATGTAGCAAATGCAAGCTAATAACCTCATTTAGAAACTTGAACTCTAAATTAAATACGTCAATACTTATTAAAGAGAAACAAATGATTCTTTAAATAAAATAGGAAACCTCCCCTGAAAAAAATGACAGATACTTTCCTTATGATGATGGGATCTATAGTACATAAATGTAATCTTTGGATTTCACTCAAAAAACAATTAACCACCTATGGAGTAAGCAGAAATATAACATTGCATTTAATGTTGGGATGCAATTATGTATGAGTTGAAATGCTATCTCTTTTGCATTTGTTGATGGGAGGATTTAGTGTAGTAAACACTTTGAGTTCAGAATGGAAAAACATTAAGAGAAAATTATTAGGAAGGAAATGTGTGCACTCTGATTCAATGGATAAGACTAAAGACATAACTATAGACTAGAATAATATCAACTTTTACTCAATGACAATAACA
Source organism: Condylura cristata (assembly GCF_000260355.1). Taxonomy (NCBI): domain Eukaryota; kingdom Metazoa; phylum Chordata; class Mammalia; order Eulipotyphla; family Talpidae; genus Condylura; species Condylura cristata. Next base: position 6,011,058 of record NW_004567106.1, on the reverse strand, counting down.
TTCTGATTAAATAAAATAAATAAAATAAGAAGTGTCTATAGGAAGCAATCAGTCATAAAGAATTTTCTCAAAATTTAGTATTTTATAGACAAAATAATATGAAAATATGTTAAATTGCAATAGAATTTATTAAGTGAATGTTACTAGATATTAGGTTATCACAGATTAAACACATTTCTTCATCTGTCATATGGTACAAAATACAAATGACTATTTCATGCCATACATTTATATAGATCGCTAAGCTGAAATATAGTAATTCCTCAACATGAAACAAGGGAACTACCAGAGGGAAATCAAAGCCATATTGAGGTATAGAGAGAGTATCATCAATTATTTTAATCTTTAAAGAGAAAAGAAATAAAAACTTATTTTTAAAAAGACTCAAGAATAGCATGAGCCAAGCATATAAATGAACAAGGTAAATGTAATTTTCTTTGGAAAGTATCTGATATAGTCAGGAAATTTAATAATATAATCTCTGTGTTAATTATATGCTATTAATTATATTTATATAAAGCTTAGGAATATTTTCTGTAATACTCTGAATTATTATTATTTATCAGAATATTGTACTATCATCTACTGTTTAAAGAAGATAAAAAAAATAGGAAGACCCAAAATTAACTACAATAAAGTAGTACTTTAAGGAAATGGCTGAGTAGCTGATACTATCTAGTATATAAAGTAGCAAAGTAATATTAGACATCTGTCTTCATTACTCTTTCAGTTGAACTAGATGATATTTTTTAAGTTTCAATATCCTTTTACTGTGATCTATAATAGTATTTTCTTCTAGAAACATACACACACACCTATATAGATTAATATATATGTATATATATAAATATATACATATATATATGTGTGTGCATATATGTATACATATATATGTATATATACATGATAACTATCAAACTGTGTTTGTGTATACACACACACACAGTTTGATAGTTTGATATATATATATATATACACACACACACACACAAACACACACAAAACACACAGTTTGATAGTTGGCACGTAAGCGATAAGACAACAGCATTAAGAACAGCCAGTATCTTAAACATGCATACAGCATTTAGTGTGTCTCATAGTATAAACCTAGAATCATGCAAATGAGTATCAACCAGAGTTTTTGTTTTTTTTTTTTTCAAAGAATTTATTTATTTATACATACAGAACTGGGGTACAGGCCAGAGGGCAGGGACAGTGAGAGAATTCACCAGAGACTGAGTGGGGAGCAGAACAGGTAGGCTGATGAAGTAGACTGCTGAGGGGAGCAGTGGGCGGGTCAGGAGAGGTCTGCCACCCATGTGGGTCACCTCCAGGGTGGGGATCTCATGCTGAAGTGCCTTTAGCTTCTTAGTGCTGTGCTTTTACCTGCTGCACCACTAGGGAGGGCACTCAACCAGAGCTTTTAAAAACATTTATAAAATATTTTATTCATGAGTGGTTTCCTTATACTTAAAATTTAGAATCTTTATGATTTGAGAATCTATAGATATAATTAGCACAGAAGGTGATATGTATGTGAATTGAAATTGGTGAACAACTAACTTAGAGAAAGATGTTCAGGTTTGTATGTTTCTATTGACTCTCAAGGTTACCACATTGGACATCTCCATTTAGACTAACCTGAAAAAGATTCTGGAAAATTTTGTTGAAGATTCTATGACCCAATAATAATAACAGTTGCCTTAAACTCACATTTTAATGACTACAATTCAGTTACACAGCCATGGTTTTTGTAAGGGTATCACAGAAATCTAGTCTTAGTCAGAAACATAAAAGGCCTCAATGAGTTTCTCCCTATTTGCAACTAATTGGAACACAGAAATTTGTTTCTTCTCAATGTTTCTCAAAGTATTGACAAAATCCCTGAAGTTCCATAGACCCTTACGGGCTTATTTAGAATCTTTGACAGTGGGATATGGAAATAATAATTTTTAATAATATCCTCATGATAGTTTTAGATATTCTGAAACTTGAAAATGGCCTTATGTAATCTAGTATTCTCTAGCACAATGCTTTCTCACCCTCTCCTTTCTCTCCTCCTTCTTCTCTTCCAGGTTTCCATTTTTCCATCTTTCTATCCTTTTCCCTTTCTGTGTTTTTTCTTAATGGTATTTTAAATTTTTTCTTTGACACTTCTGGAGAATGTGGCCATTTACAAATTATTTGAAGATAGGATTTAATGAACTGTGCCAGGATTAAATTTTAAAGTAAGAATTGTCTGCATACAGATATTATTAAATATCAAGTGAATAAAGAAGTTTTTAGAGCTGTTGCTGAGCTCTGAAGTTTTAGTTGTGTTTCCAACAGAGATCTTATTCTTTAAAAAAGGGTGAATAGATTCAGTTATGGTTTTGTTTTCATTCTATTGAGAAAAAAAAACATTTAAAGTTCTACATTAACTATTTTATTCTACTAAAGAGCTCTTCTAAAACAAATGGTAATGTTTTCAATGAGAGATGATTACTTGAGAATTTCTAAAATATGACACTTTACAGATGTTTATTTATTGTCTCACACAACACACATTTGGTAAACAGCTACTAGTCATCAGTCTCAACAGTAATCTAGCAATTTCAATTATCTCTTCTCAAGACTATTATCTTTAAAAAAAATGGAAAAATATCTAACAGAAAATTGCAAATCTGCTTTTATTTTTTGGATCAACATGAGCTATTAAAAAAAAAAAATCCCTGAGCCCTCCCTGGTGGTGCACTGGGTAAATGCACCATATTAAGAAGCTAAAGCAACTTCAGCATGAGTTCAATCCCCGCCCTCAGGTGACCCACATGACATATCAGACCTCTCCTGACCCACCCACTGCTCCCCTCAGCAATGTACTTCATCAATCAGTCTGTTCTGCTCCCCATTCTGTCTCTGGAGAATCATCTCACTGCCCCCTGCACCCCTGGCCTGTATGTATAAATAAATGCATCTTAAAAAAAAAAAAAAGATAAATCCCCAAGGTTTTCGTTTTTGTTTTTGTTTTTGTTTTTTGCCATAATATCATTGTGTTTAGCCAGGCTAAATTCAAACAGTAAACAGGGACAGACAGTCTACTATGTGTTAGGTATATGTTAGAGAAAATAATCACTACCACTGTTCCATGGGCCTAAATAGCCTATATTTTTATAATCTTAAATACAGACTGAGATCCATATTCAGACTTTACATTCTTGGTTCAAACAATACTAGTTATATACAACAAAAGATTATTGAATAACAAAAGAAAGTTGGATGAAAAATAACTTTCTAAATTTCATCAATAACACAGTCCCCCAATCCTTTTCATAGATAATATATAGTTTATACAAATCCCATTATGCCTGCTGTTAATGTTTTATATATACTTTTATAATTATAAGGATATTCTTTAGTTCAACTTAAAACACCATTAGAAGGGAGATCAATGTCCACATTTTGTAATGAAAGAAAAAGTTATGAGATGTCCTTTGCTGAATGGTGACATAAGTCTTTAAAGAAATAGCATTACTTTTCTTCTATTAACTATCTTCTAAATACTTTAATGCTCAAAGGAATTTTTAATTAAAATAATGCTTAATGATCATTAAATTCATGTAAGGAATATCATTAGAATACTATAAGTATTAATACACAGAAGGATCACAAAAGAAGTAAGTTCTCTTATCTTCATATTAAAAATTGAAATGTCATCAAGTTTTAATCAAGGGTCTAGATCTCATTTTAATAAAAATAATTAACATTCTTTTATGATATGGCCTATGTATATAATCTGTCCCTACTCAGTGTATGCTATTAAGAGACAGAGTGGGGAGTAGAACAGGCAGATATACTGAAATACACTGCTGAGAGGAGCAGTGGGCAGGTCACCTCCCTGGCTGGAGATCAAACACATACTGCTGTGGCTGTGGTAGCTTCTTAATTGCTGCTCTTTAACTCTCTACACAACCGGAAGGGCCCTAAATATAGTTTATTAATCCAAAGGAATTTCAGCAGTAAAAATGACTTTACTTTCTTGGGGAATTTGGAGACTTGTGATATGTGATATTATTTGAGGGAAAAAGTATTTTAAAAGGGAAGTTGAGAAGACATCATTTTCTTAAATTTATAATTAATCACTAACATCTGATCATCAAATGTAATGAACCTTCATAGGAAATTACCATTTACTAATGAAAGTCAAATGGATATTTTTATTCTACTTTGTTTATATTTCCTACTCCTAAAACAAAATAATTCCTCTCCTTTCAAAGGTCCCTCTTCTTCCAAAGCCCTGCATCTTCATTTGTCCTCTCTACTAGTCAGTCATTTTTCTCTGATTCATTTAGTTTTTCTGCTAGGTTTGGGCTAAGATTTAGAAGGTGTAAGAGAGGTAGGTCAGAATCTTCCTGATTGTTCTGCCACAGTTGTAGACATTATTATATAAGAAAACTGTGTCCCAAAGTATCTTAACTCACAAGAGCTGCCTATATTTATTGTTTCCAGTTTCTAATTTAGATTCCCACCTCAGTCCACTCTATCAGCTTTCAACTCTACATTTGCTTCTCCAAAACAGCCTGAAGGAAACCAATGATCTCCACAGAATTAAATCCAATGAATAGCATGATATCATTCTTCAAATTGTCAACTGAATCAGAAACAGTGAAAGACAGACATATTGGAATCTTTCCTTGTCACTGCTCTAAGAAAACATCATACTCTGATGCTGGAACAAACTAAAATGCCCCTTAGACATCAGAGACGAAAGAGGGGAAATAAAGGAGAGATGCACTTCATATAACTGGAGATAGCTGGTGCAAAATACTTGTAGAATGGAACACAGGTGGTGGGGCACCTGATCAGCCAGGAGCCCTGGGGTGGGGGAAAGAGGCCAGAGGCACAAACCCTTGACTTAATGGATTCATATGGAGGATTGAGGTGCTCAACAAAGGTCAGGGCCCCAACAGGGGGAACACAGTGCTACACTTCCCATCATCTACCTCTTGAAACTGATGCTTCCATTGTAAAGTACTTTGACAGTACACAGGCCGTAGCATCTTAGATGGGGACCACCGGAGAGAATGGATATCAGCATTGCCAAAAACATGCATTAACTCTCCCTACTGAGCACATTTGTACCAGAAGCTAGAACCTTCCAGGCACCTCTCATATCCTGCTGACTCAGCAGCATCAAAAACAGATCTGTAAGTTTAGAGAAGCCAACAGGTAAAAATAAAACTAATGTAGGCCCTCCCTGGTGGCGCAGTGGGTTAAAGCACTGCACTAAGAAGCTAAAGCCACTTCCGCATGAGTTCGATTCCCACCTGCCCCAGAGGTGACCACATGGCTGGCAGACCTCTCCTGACCTGTCCACTGCTCCCCTCAGCAGTGTACTTCGTGGATCTGACTGTTCTGCTTCCTGCTCTGTCTCTGGTGAATCCTCTCACCCTCCGCATCTCTGACCTGTACCCCAGTTCTGTGCGAATAAATAAATAAATCTTAAAAAAAAACTAATATAAAAACTGTAAGAAATGTAAAAGTAGATCAATTTCCCACTATAATCCTATAAATATTTTTTTTAAATAACAGGAACATTTGAGGCACCACATGGAAAGAAAGAACAACACAGAACACCTTGAGAACTTACAGGAACATAACATTGCAAAGAAAAAACAACTCTCCAGCAGTCAACCCCAGAGATATGGAATATATGATTGTCATTCTATCAGAAAGTTTAAATTGCTATAACAAAGAAAATCAAAGAGAAGAAAATACAGAAAACAAGTCAAAGAGATACTAGAGAACTATTAAATGCTAGACAAATATTTACAACACAATTCAGAAAAACAAATGAATAAACTCGGAAGTGAAATTTAATGAAAAAATAAGAAACTGAAATATTAAATAAGAAAATAATAGATTGAGGATGTAAAAAAAACTCTATGGGTAAGATAAAAATAATTCTAAAGAATACTATAAGACAGAATAGAACTAATAAAGGATTATGTCATTTACCTTAAAGATAGCAAAACACAAAGTAGCCAGGTGAAAGAAGAAATAAGTAGTCAAAAAGGAAATAAAGAAAAATAAATAAATAAACACACACACACACACACACACACAAAAAAAAAACTTCAAAAGCAACTGCTTCCATTAGGAGAAATAAATTCTAGGATGATGAGAATCTCAGAAGAATGAAACAGTGAAAGAAAATATATATATATTTAAAGAAATAATAAAGGAAAACTTCCCAAATCTGTGAAAGGAAATGTATATCTAAAAGTTAAAATACTTGGCTATCAAAATACAATGACACCTACAAAAATAACACATTGTGGTGAAAATATCAAGAATCAAGACAAAAAAGAATACTGAACATAGTTGGAGGGTAGGCATATGAAATTTATAAAGGTAAACTCCCATCAGGTTTTCATCAGATTATTCAGCAGGAATTTCACAATAAGGAAAGAATGGAATGTCTCATCCAAAATACTCAAACAAACAAACAAAAGAAATAAAAGAATATTATATTTTGAAATACTCTCTTTCAAATATGAGTGAGAGAAATAAAAGCCCTCCCAGAAAAACAAAAATGGAAGGTATTTGCTCAGGGAAAAAAAAAAAAAACAAACTCTATCAAAATCTTAGAGAATAAATTATATAAAATATTATGCAAAGAATAAAAGAATAGAAGGAGAAAATTAATGTGGCAGTAGCAAGTCCTCAGGTCTCAGCAATCACTCTAAACATAAGTGGCCTTAATGCACACTTAAAACACATAGAGTGATTGGTTGCAACTGAAAAAACAAATAAGCACAACCTTCTGTGGATATCAGGGAACCAATATAAGCTCCAAATAAAGGCCCAAAGTTAGAAGCTGGAAAACAATTGTACAAATGGAACAAGAAAAAAGGAAGGAATAACCACACTTACAGCAGATATACTTCCAACTTAAAAGAATGTAACAAGAGACAGGGATGGGATGAAGGGATCAATATGTTAGGAAAACAACATAAGAGCCATATGTATGTACTTATGTGTACATACACACACATAAATATATGCATCAAATGAAGGTACATCACATATAAAGCAATTTTAATAAATCTAAAAACAGACACTGACAGCAACTCAAAAGTATCAGGGAACTGAACACTTCATTTTCCTCAAGGGACAAATCAATCAGACTGAAAAACAACAAGGAAAAAAAAATCTTAAAAGAGGAATGAGAGGATAGATTTAATTGATATTATAGGGTGCTATAGCCACCAAAAGAAAGAAAGAGAAAGAGGAAAAAAAAAAAAAAGCTGACTATACAGTCTTTTTGAGTAAATGTGGAACAGACTTCAGGATAGACAATATGTTTGGCCACAGAATACATGTTAAAAATTCATAAAGAATGAAATTATATAAAATATCTTCTCTATAAGAATTTGATGCTATAAGAGTATAAAGCTATGAAGAAACATAAAAAAAAAAAACAAACAGGGAAATTTCTAATATGTGAAGACTAAAATAATGCTGAATGATTACTGAATTAATGAAAAAATTAAAGGGGAAATTTTAACATTCCTGGAGACAAACTAAAATGAATGTACAAACTGCAAGAATCTAGGAGATGGAGGAAAATCAAAAATCTGTACTAAGAGGAAAATATACTGTGATACAGGACTATATCAAGAAATAAGAGTGATCTCAAATAAATAATTTAGCCTATTCCTTAAAGAACTAGAAAAATAACACACA
>NW_004567106.1:5959365-6001158 GCF_000260355.1 Condylura cristata | reverse complement strand
CTGAGTAGACTCTCCTCCAGAGGCGACATACAGATGGGAAGAGTCACATGAAAAGAAATCCACATCTCTTATCATTAGGGAAGTGCAAATCAAAACAATAATGAAATATCACCTCACACCTGTGATGATGGTTATTATCCAAAAGAAAATAATCGGCAGAGTTGGAGAAGTTGTAGAGAGAAGATAATTCTTGTACACTGTTGTTTAGAATGCAACATTTTGCAGTCATTATGGAAAGCAGTATAGAAATTTCTCAAAAAAATTAAAATAAAAATTCCACTTCAGGCTATTTACCTCCAAACTACAAAGATATTAATTTAAAAATATCTGCACACCCTCCCTTGTTTATTATACCACTATTTACAGTGCCAAGAACTATAAACAATCTAAGTGCTCATCAATAGGAGCCTTAATAGAGATATGATATGTAAACACAATGGAATACTGCTGAGCTATAAAGATGGAATTATGATAATTGCAAAAATATGGATGGACCTAGAAGGTATTCTGTTCAGGGCAAAGAAGTCAAAGAAAGACCAATGCCTTTTTGATCTTTATGCCACTTCAACATTTCCCTAAAGTTTTCTTTCTTTGGGTATTAAAAATTGTCCTCCTATTTTCACATCCTCTGCTCACTCCATAACACATACAAAGAAAGCTAGGTAAACAATGCATAGTTACAGTTATATTTCATACTTAGAGACATCAAAAGATAAGCTTTTAAACTATCAGAAAATAGTGGCTGCCAAAAGGGAAGGAGATAAGAATATAGGTAAATTGAGGAGACGGGATCAACTATATGATAAAGAATAGAACTGGACTTTAGTGAACTTAGTGTGCTATATACAGATATGAATCTATAATGATGACACCTAAAACAAATACTTTTAACTGAATATTGCTGCAATAAAAGAAATGAAAGGTAAATTATTTTCAATATATGACCCATATGTGTGTGTATGTGTTGAAGTATTATAAAGATCAAAAGACATTGGTTAATCACTTCTTTGTTTTACCATCAGTAAGTACTGCTCACTTTATCATTGATGGTTTATTGTTGAAGTTTGGAAGACTAAGGATGGTCTCAGACAGGTTCACCTGGTGAGGAATAAAAATGACTGGACAAAGAGTGAAATTCCATCAAAAATAAATGCCTTATTTAAAGCTGTGCATGATTCCAGTAATTTATTTTTCAAGGAATTATGGTGGCAGAGTTTTAAAAGTATTAATTTCAGTCTGAAAATAATTTGTCCATGATTCGGATTAATATTTATTTTACTAACAAGAAAACATCTAAGATGAAAACATATAAATATGCTGCTTCTCATATGTGATTGGGCTGTATGCATACACATACACACAAAGACTCTTCAATAAATGATTCTTTTCACTCCACTAAAATAAGTGCTGTACTTGTGAAATACCAACAGCTAAATCATTAAAATGATATTTCCTTCTTTTTTTCTCCTGTAAGGAACTAACATCTAAGGAAGTTTTTGAGTCTTTCAAACTATCATTTCAAAGTTACTTTGTTGCTTGAAATCTAGATTTGGCTCAGCAGATTCAACTACTGAGTTCAAAGATAGCTCTAAATTTGATCCAATATGTTTTCCTGTCTTTAGATATGCTGTAAAGCATCTAAGATTATTGGAAAACATGAAGAAAAAAGGTCTGGGATCCTACAAACATCAAAAAAGGCAGCCAGCCCATTGAACGTGGCAGTGGTTGACTAAGGTGTGAGTCAAATAAATTACTGATGACATTGAGCTGATGGATAGGAAAGTCTTTGTTATACCTGTGCCTGAATGGTAATCTGCTCTAAAACTACTCTTATTCTACTTATTCTAGTCCTGGCATGTATTTTAAAAGTGATCACAAAAGGAAGTGGAAAAATAAAAGCCCCTATTTGGAAAACAAAGGGATAATAATTGAGTAGCAAATGAGAAAATAATAGACACAACCAAATACTGATATACAAAGATAAGCAAAAGTGGTGAGAGATTTCAAGCTTGTAATATTTTTAGACCAATGTCAAGTATTATGATTCAGGGAAAAGCAGGAAGCCATGATAACAAGAGGAGAAGCACTCAGAGTGAGTGGGGAAAGTCAGAAAGTTTGCTAGCACAGATGCCATCTGGACTGAGTCATAGGAATAGAAGCAGAAAAGGTCGTTCAAGGTAGAGATTGCAGGATCAGAGATTAGAACATAGGGGCCATGGGGCTCTACAGGGAGCAGGGAGTTAGCCCCAATAGTGTAAGGCTTGAGAAGCTAGCCATAATTGCTGACAAGGAGAGTGGAAAACAGGGTAGAAAACTGAAGGAGAATTTAGAACCATGGCAGCTAGTTTTCATTTTTATTGTTATTATTTTTAACTTGTGTTAAATAGTTTTATGAATTGAGAAGGAACCAAAAGAAAATAAAATTTGAAGATTTCACTATTCACTTAGTATGTACATCCTCAAAATTACTTTGGCTGCATCCTCTAGTTTGTGGCCATTAACTCCACCACAACTACCACTGACCTGATTCAGGTTCCATGGGCTACTGACTGAGACCAGTGCACAGCTCTGGTTCTTGCCATTGCCCCTCAGCCAGGACAAACACAGGGCCTGGCTTCTCAGAGGCTACCTAAGAAGCCAGCTGATGCAGGAGTGTTAATATCAGGAGGAAAAGGGATGCAGGGAACAGATCCTCCTTTATTCCTTCAGGTTAATAGTCCCCCAGGAATAAATATTCTGTGTGGTGATATCACATATGGCAAAGTAGCTATTCAACAGTTTGTCTCACTGGAAGTCACTATTAGAAGGGAGAAAGGAATTAAAACATATAGTAAAAGTATTCTTCATGTATACATGAATGCAGTAACTTATACTTATGAATGTGGCAGCTTGACCTTACAAAGGGAGAATGGGCAGTTCTACAGAGAGTGAGTGTAGCTATGTGTCTGAGTAAAAGCTGAACAGGAACCATCCTGATCATCACACAATTGGTCTGCTAATGTACCTTATGTCACATTTTACCAAATCACTTTATGTTTCATTGTAACTATAGCAACTATGACTATGTGAAATTATTTCTTGTTTTTGACCAATAAAAATGTAAATTGCAGGCCCTCCCTGTTGGCACAGTGGGTTAAAGCACAGTACTAAGAAGCTAACGCCACTTCAGCATGAGTTTGATCCCCACCCCGGAGGTGATCCACGTGACACTGACCTGAGGCCTGTCCCCCAGTTCTGTATGAATAAATAAATATTTACCAAAAAAAAAAAAAGTTCATTCCATGAAAAATGAGAGCTTGTTTTTCTTATTCATTATAACTCCACTGTCTAGCACACAGTAATTGTTCAATAAATATCTGCTGAATGAATGAATGAAGACTTTTTTTAAAAGTTAAAATAATTACAAATTGAAATTCAAGTTGTGAATGCATATGGCAAATTCAAGAGAGGGAGCCAGCTTTTCCTGGAAGATAAGGAAAGTGTTCCCCAGGAAAAGGATTTTGAGCTGACATCAGAATAAGTGAGCATTAAAGGAGATCTAGGCTGTAGTAAAAGAGAAGGAATGTCAGAGTATCCCACAGAGAAAGAGCAGCTTATGAAAATCTATGAAATGGTAAGCAGCATCAGGCATTCCAGGATCTGATAAATCAGCAAGGGCACAATGAGCAAGGGTTGCATAGTTTTGAGATGAAGATGGACAGAGAAACACTAATCAGGCCACTGAAGGTCTTGTAGCCATGTTACAGGTTTTATCCTGTGATATCATTCACAGATGATATAATTCAAGTAGTATACAAAAGGAATGACATGATCAGATTTATCACTAATGCCATTTACTTTGACTACAATGAGAAGTTGAAGGGTGATAAGTGAGATCACTGCATTCGGCATATACGAGGAAGTAGATTCTCAAAATAAGACTGAAGTAGGAATAAAGTGTGATGATTGTAAATGGTATAATTAGCAAAGCCAAGGAGAAAGGGTCAAATATATATATATACACACATATATATATATATATATATATATATATATATATATATACATAGATAGATAGGTAGATAGATAGGTAGATAGATAGATAGATATAACAATGTTAACATGCAAGAATCAAGAACAGCAAGTCTAGTTTTATACTTGGGACCTCTTATAATTAGAAGGGGGAAACTTATACCAGTTTACAAAATGAAAATAAAAGTAATTTTTTTTTATTTTAAAGATTTATTTATTTATGCATACAGAAAGGGGGTACGGGCCAGAGGCTCAGGGGCGGTGAGAGGCTTCACCAGAGACAGAATGGGGAGCAGAACAGGCAGATCCATGAAGTACACTGCTGAGGGGAGCAGCAGGTGGGTCAGGAGAGGTCTGCCGCGCCATGTGGTCACCTCCGGGGCAGGCAGGAATCTAACTCATGCGGAAGTGGCTTTAGCTTCTTAGTGCTGTGCTTTAACACGCTGCACCACCAGGGAGGGCCCAGTAATTTTTTTTTTTAATATATACTGTTCAATCACTATTTTGTCCTCATCAACATCACATAAAAATTACATGGTGATTACATAGCTCATAAAAATAATACAAGTAGTATACAAATAATCTGTGAAGGGATGGATTTAAGATTGAAGAAACAAATCACCAATTAGAATATTATTTTAATGTCTATAAATCTACAGTGACTGCTACAATGCATAACATTGCTCTCTATGAATACTGACTTTAATTTCCCCAGCTATCCTCTTGTGCTTTTCCATCATTATTCATATGTGCATTATTCCCCTTGACATGAATAATTAGATGTTCCCTTATCAGTGAAATCCTGGACTCAGTGGTTTAATGTTGACTTTCTATAGGGCCTTAACCTCTATATTCTTTGAATCTCCAGTGTCAGATAGGGTACCCTGAATTTAGGAGAATTTTTTTTTCAAATTTACAATGCCCCAGAGGGACTGAACAACCCTAAGATGTATTTTGAATAACTAAAATAATTTTTAAATATGGGCAACATAATTTTATAGTATATGTCATTTTGCCAACTTTTTTGAAAGCATGTTATGTACTTTAAATTGAAAAGACTATCTGATTTTGTGAAAACATTTATTCCTCAATTATGGCAGATGATTGAGGAATCAGAGTTTGCCAGAGATATGATGCTGTATTTGAGTGAGGTGGTTTTATTGGAGACGTTGAAGAAGAGGTCAAAGGTGTTCTTACATACTGTATAGTCTCTCCACTCCAACACTACACTTGGGCCCCCAACACCAGGCTTATCTCTTATTCACAGTTCTAATCCAACCCTTTCTACCTGGAGACCACTGACACACTGCTTATTTTCTCCTTTTCCCAAAATGTATATAAAGCATATTGTGGTGGGAGTAAAAGGTGATCTTTTTTTTGAAATCATACTGAAAATGCAAACAAAATATACTGGAGACTGGGTATCAAAAATTTGAGGAACCACAGTAAAAAAGCATGACAGGTACACCTGATACATCAGTAACACCCTTACAATTAGATTTAACCAGTATCTGCACCGTGCACCCTCTAACCTCCATGCCCTTCCACAATCTGACTTAAATGTCTTTCCTTAGATGAGGAAACCCTCTTTTCACAGCATACTGTCTGTCTTTCTGAAGCCTCCTGACCCAACTTTTTTTCTTTAATACTCAGGCACTCTATCCACACACACTACAGAAATGTTAATGGAGATAATAAGATCATTTAACAGTGCTTGATTCATAACTAGTGCTAAGAAAATAGCAGCTATTCATGCTAACACATTGCTTTTTATGTTCGTACTTCTCTTTGGCTGACTGAGATCCCAGTGTAGACAGACACATAGCACTCATTTTTATGTCTCCTGACACTTCAAACAATGTCTGTAACACTCTGGTAGGATAATATACGCTTGTTGAAGAAAAAAGGAACTGTAAAAATGAGACAAAGATACCTGTAAACCTATGCAGTCAGCACCCTGGACAGGAATTTAGCATGATCAATCAGAATGATTCTGTGACAGATTGTCCAGTTCTGATTTCTGCCAGGAATAAACAACTTACATTGAAAATGGAATTAAAGGTATAAATGTATATTACCTCAAAGATGTTTGTAATTAATATTCTGATGCTAATTTTTAAATTGGTATTTGAAGATGTCAATTAAAGACCAGAAAAAAATGTTAAAGTGCCATTATTTTTTTTCAAATTAAATATTCTAATTCTATCTACAAAGTGACTAACTCATCTTTCATTTGTATTTTCTGATTTATATTTTTGAGCTTCTTCTCTTGTCCCTTTTCATTTTCTCTTTTGTTAACACAATTCTTTATTAACGATATCCAATGAATTCAGACACAGTATTGCAAATATGAAATTTAGTATCATAAACTCAATAATTCTCCTGAAAAAGAATTCACATTGATATTGGGTAGCTTGCATTGATCAGGTTAAGGAGAATATTTATTTCTGAGCATGAAAAAAGTAACTAAAGACAGATTTCTAAACATGGTTTTGTTACCCATGAAAGTATTAAATAAGCCAATTTAATTAACTTTATGCCAATAATAAGTTTATCACCTGTTGCAGGGTAGAAGGCTTAGAAAGTACATTACTTTTTTGAAAATTTAAATGTTAAACCTACTAAATGTCTCATGTGTAAGTTACAAGCTTAATGCTGTGTTTTATATATTTGTTTCAAGAAGAATTTGTCAAGTACACCACTATTCGGCAGCATATTTTATAATATAAAATCTAAAACCAGAACTCACTGATCAAGAGAATGTTCTGTCATATTATATCCGGTAAATGTCGATTTCCCAAATAATAACAAAGTACAGTTTAAAATTATATTGGAAGAATTTGACACAACCATATTTTGAAAGATGATATAATTTAGAGTCTGTGTATAAGATATTTACTATTAATCTTATTTCTCTGAAATGTCAAATATCTGTAAGTTACAAATTTTCTAAATACATATACACACTTAATTTAGGATACCTAATTTTTTGAGACTAGGACATATCTATATGTCCTAGTCTCAAAAAATGCATATGTATATGCATGTATGTGTGTATGTATGCATATATACATACATATGTACATATATACACATACACACATAGACACATACATATATATGAGAAAAGTGAACACATTAAATTTTAGAAAATTTTCCTGAAAGTTACAGGAAAACAAGAGTTGGAAAATACTGGCATCATTTTCTCCATGGTTGTGTTTTTCTTATTGTTTCCCTAAGTACAAACTGCAAATAGTTATTTTCAAAATCATCAATCTTTGAAATATTAGTGCACTTATCTAAAGATTTTTCAAAGGACACATTGTTAATCAGAGTCAAACATAATTCATTATAATCTCATTATCAGCCTATATAATAAAGTCACTCACTGTATTTTGTGCCTTAGGATGTCAGAGATCATACACTGACCATAATTTGTCAGCATTTATTAAATATTTTCTGCATTTATATCTTTATACAATATTCATGACATCTGATTACATGCATGTCCTAATTATCTGCCATAACTTATTACCAACTGTATAAAAAGTAGTCAGACTTAATTAAATAGAAGGAATTATAACCTATCTCAACCCCTTCCCTTCAAGTTATGAGTACCTAATTCATTTATATCTTTGCTAGTTATTTTATACCCTTTGTAAAGGATAGAAATTTTATCAATTTCAACTCTATTGGCATGAATGACTTCAAGAAGAAATCTTGAAGAAAGTAATATAAGTGGCTAAGAAAAGGCCAAAAATTATTCTAATGGGAAGAATTCTTTAGATCTCCTAGCTATTTATAAATTATAGAAATTACGGATCAGGAGGGATAGATATTTATAGCTAAAGAAATAAAGTCCTTCAGGGATGCTCTGTGGAAGCAGAATTCCTGACTTAGTTTGGTCCCTGGTATATTCCAAGTGTGTGAAACTGACCTAATGACAACCTTTATTTAAGGATCTGCTTTGCAGATATCAGAGGTTTAATAATTAATCAGAGTGTTAGTTGAGGTGGTAACTTCTGTTTAATGTCTAGCATATTGCCTGGTGTGTAGTAAAAATAAATGCTAACTATTATTATTAATGGGTTGGAGAATCTATGATACAGAGAAATAATAAAATTGTTGAAAATCATATAATTTTTCCCTTTTAACTCTATCTGCTCCTCGAAGAGATCAAATAAGTTGTATAGTGCTTTAGGCTTAAGATTTGCAATGCTTCTCTGACATTTAATTTAGAAACAAATGCACTTTAATAAAACCAGAAAATTACTATCATTAAATATGTATCCAAAACAGTTTCTTTAAGTGATTCTGTGGTTTTAAAAAAATTGTTAGGTCTAATTGTAACAGTCTTTAAGACATTTGAATAACTTCATCATTATCATTTGTAAACATACAAGCATTTATTAAGTCCCTCTGTGCTCTGAATGAATTAAATAAGCACAATTCATTTTCAAGGAGAACATATCCTTTTATAATTTATGGCTCTTTGCCTACTCAATTTTATTAGGATTATTATAATTTGGTCAAATTATATTTTAGCCAGAAGTTAAATTTACATTTTGAATAAACTTGGTATATTGATAGTTTAGTGAATACATACATATTTATGAGATATATGAGAGGATACAATTTATTTATTTTTTGAGTTATTGCTTTTAAACAGAGATGGTATCTCTAACCTATATTTAAAGTTAAACATTTTATAAACAGATATGAATTCCATTAAGCACAGAAGGTATGGAACTAGAATATAAAACATTAATGTTAAGCTAATACAGAAACCTGTAAGTTGACAATACTTTGAAATTAAATTAGCATCTCTCTCCACTACCCAGAATAAATCACTTTGACAAGAATTCTTAGACAACAATGAAGATTTTGTTCATGATTTTATAGATTTGATATCATAAAACCCTACTCATGTAACTAAATCCTTTATGTTTCATTTGTTAATTCTATTGGCTTTGCCATTAATTATAGCTTAATTGTTCACCCTTCCTTTGTCTTTGCAAATCTAAAAAAGATACTATGGTTGGCCACTATTTTAGTTTGTGCCAGTATATGTGTATTTGTTTAATGAAAGACTTATTAAATTCTAGCACAATATAATGCTCATTATCTTTTCTCCAGTAATTGTTTTTAAATAGAGACTTGATTCACAGAAAAATAGTTACACAACACACACCCACACACACACACACACACAATTAATGTTTTCTTCATTCTGTCTGAATTCAATGTAGTCAGGAGTGCCAGAGCATACTTTGGTACAGGAAGAGGTTGGAGGAAAGGAAAGAAATTGCTCAAAATAGTCATGAATCATGAAAACCTGTATCCTTTCTATGCCAGTAAGAATATAATTTTATCATTATAGACAAAAGGCAATATAGTATGGGAACAAAGAGCAAATATTGAGGTCAGATAACTGGTTTGGATCTAAGTTCTATCAGTTGTTGGCTAAGTAAATTTGTGCTTCAGTAATCACATATGTAGAAGAACTATATTACTGGCCACGTAGGCCAGTACTTTAATTAATGTTTACGTGAAAATTAAGTGAGGTGTTATAGGAAAACTGCTTAGAATCATTAAGTATTAGTTACTATTATCAGAAGTTTCCTGTGTATCTCAATAAGTCAGATGACTTGGAGAGTCAATAGATCCTTTTTCTCATAGGGCTGGCTGAGTTTAATTTGAGCCTTCTCAGGAATGGACAGATAGCCCAAGTTAGCTAGAAGAATCTCAGCATAAGTGTGAGGTATTTATAGGTCTGGCTGGGCAAAATAAAAGTTGTCATTCATGCAGGTCATTCATGTCATTCATCAATATAGCCAAAAACATTCCCATCTTCTTTTGAAACACATAAGTAATGAGTAGAATATATCTGAAAAATATATAGGAAACTATTGTTTACTTCGAGGAAGGGGAACAAAAAAGTCTAGGAGAGAGATACAGGTGAAAGTATTTTTATGGACCCTTTGAAATTTTAAATTTTAGACCTTAAGAAAATGCTGCTTTATCCAGGAACAAATTAAGTCTTAAAACAGAGCTAAAAGTCAGCTGCAGACTTATTTTCAAACAGAGCTCTAAATTCAAATTGCTATGCTACAATCAACCTGTAACAGTCAAATTTATGTCTAAGGTTAAGGACTTTAAGCCCTCTCAAAGAGTAGCTTCAAAGTGTTTTGACCATGACTCACAGTGAGAAATACATTTTACATTGCAAGAAGGATTCATGTGCTAGTTAGAAGGCTGGACCTACAGTGTTTTATATGTCCCCCGAGTATTCACTAGGATATAATTTCTTGAGACATATAAGCTTTGCCATGTCTGAAAGGAGAGCCAAACTGTCATATTGACTCTGAGATTCCTTCTTTAAGACAGAGTTTTTTCAAACTTCCTTTTCATCTTGGGCCTCATTTTTCTCATGACCTACAATGATGAACTCTCTGTCTACTCACCACTACCACTGCATACTAATTGAACTTGGTGAAAGTATTAATACAAAAGATGAGATGTTCCTTTATCACAGCAGCCATTTATATCTGTGAGGTCTTACATAGTGAACAGTGGTTATACCAGGGAATGATCATTTAGGGACACTCCTCTCTGGTATACTGTCATCTCAGCCATTGTTTCTCTATAACCCACTCCTAGAATATCTTAGAAAATTTTACACTGAAAATTTAAAAGTATGCAAAGTACTTTGTGCCTTCTCCCAATATGAACATAAGAAGGAAAATATTTCACTGATACTTTTTTCAATTATTTGGCCTCTGCTTCTCCCTTTCAAATTTTATAAAGCCAAATGTTTTTGATGAGTTTCAAGCTATATCTTTTCCAAAATTTCATGCCTGCATTTTTTCAGTGCTAAACAGTTTATAGGCAGATGGCACATAAAATTATGCAGAAATTACCCAGTGGCCTTTGTACTCATAATCTAGCACATTTCTCTGCATGCCTCTCTACGATATTTAAAAAAGTGCTGAAAAATGCAATGTGCTGGGGTACAAGAACCAGTTATGAGAGTCAAACAAGCCTACCAGTACCTCCCATAGTCCACAAAGCCAAGAGGGCATCTCATTGATTAGTGTAGGCACAGGACATTTATAACCATCATTTACTTTCTTATTCATCCTTTTACTTTTAACATACATGTGTACTTTTACATAGATAGTAACTAGTTGAAATTTTTTTAAATGTCACCTGACAATGTCAGTTTATATGCTCTTGAACTTACTTTTAATGTGATTCTTGATATTACTTGGTTTAATTATATTATTTTCCTTTATTTTTTGCTATTTGTCCCAATTCTTCTCTGTTCCTTTCTTCATAGTTTACTGCCATTAGGATTAGGCATTTTTATAATTCTGTTTTTATCTCCTCAGCTAGAATTATGTTTGTGTTATCTTACTGGTTCCTTTTTGGCTTATAGTTGACATCCTTGATTTAGTACAATTTACCAGTAAGACTGTGGCATTATACAACTTCACAAATAATAAAGCAATAAAAAAAAAACCTCATAGGAGTGTGCATCCCTCCAAAACTGTATCATTGCTTCAAAATGTTTTATTTTCAAATGTAATAAATCCCATAATGCCTGATTAAGAGTATTGTCTTAATATACATAGCTAAAGAAATGCAAATAATTACGTATACTCTTCATTAAAAGAATTTATGTTGGCCCTCCCTGGTGGTGCAGCGGGTTAAAGCACAGCACTAAGAAGCTAAGCCACTTCCGCATGAGTTCGATCCCCGCCTGCCCCGGAGGTGACCACATGGCGTGGCAGACCTCTCCTGGCCCGCCCGCTGCTCCCCTCAGCAGTGTACTTCGTTGATCTGCCTGTTCTGCTCCCCACTCTGTCTCTGGTGAAGCCTCTCACCCTCTGCATCTCTGGCCTGTACCCCAGTTTTGTATGAATAAATAAATCTTAAAAAAAAAAGAATTTATGTTACTGATATAGTTACCATTGTAGTGACTTTAATTTCTTAATTCCAGCTGGTAATATTTTTCTATTCTTCATGTAGGGGTCCGTTGGTGATAAATTTGTTTAGCTATTGTATGTAAAAAGGCTTTATTTCACCATTATTTTGAAAAGATATGGTCTATATACACACTGGAGTACTACTCAGCAATCAAAACTGATGTCATTTGCAACAAAATGGATGCGATTTGGAAAATAAAGTAAGTCAGAAGGAGAAAGATAAATAATGAATGGTATCACTTACAGGTGGAATGTAGAGAAACCAAACATAGAATCAGATAAAGTCCAACTTCAAAACCAGCCCTTGAAAGCTGACTATAGAATATAAGAATCCAGAAAGGGAGAGAAGCGTGGCAACAAAGCCCAATGGACCATGGTGATATACTACAGGAGCTTTGGAGCTGGGTGCACTACAGTAGTAACACCTGAAGGAGGAATCTTATATTCCCCAAACACAAATAACAATGAAAGCCACATTACCTAAAATAAAGAAAAAAAAAAAAAACCTGTTAATTTTAAAAGGTATTTTTGTTAGTGAAGAATTCTATGTGTTGGTTTTTTTTTTTCCCAGATAAGCTAGCCATACATATATGAACCTACTAGAATGCTAATGAGTAATTACAAGGGATCTTATGTGGCAATCCAGAGTTATCATCTGTATGACTATCTCTACTTTAGTACTTTTCGTTGCAAGTTTAAATCCCATCAGCTTCCCTGGACCCCACTTTTATCCCTTTAATCCACAAAAAAAGCTGCCAAGCTTTACACTGGTTTTTGTAAAAGGCATAGCAACTTTTTCTAGGTACTGGGACACTAGCTAGCTTTTGTCTCCTCATTTATTTTCTGTTATCAACATCTCTGTCTTCATTGTCTGCTGTAAAATATCTTTGAGATTGTGTCTTCCCTGGTGGTGCAGTGAGTTAAAGCACAGCACTAAAAAGCTAAAGGCACTTCAGTATGAGTTCGAACCCTGCCCACCCTGGAGGTCACCCACATGGCACAACAGAACTCTCCTGACCCAGCCGCTGCTCCCCTCAGCATTGTATTTTGTCCACTTGCCTGTTCTGCTCCCCACTCTGTCTCTGGTGAATCCTCTCACCACCCCTGCACCTCTGGCCTGTACCCCAATTCTGTATGCATAAATAAATAAATCTTAAAAATAAAAATCTTTGATATTGTTTAAAATATTTTGGCTGTTGTTTTTTCCTTCAGCTTGTTTTAGACTGTTTAAAACCACTTTAAATTCACTCCTGCTGAAAGAGGAGGTGTCTCACTTTTTTGCATTAATGTGCACTCAGGTGTTTTGCTAGTATATTTTAATTCTATTTATATCATAAGTATTAAAGGTAGGTGAGTGTCATATTCTCTTCACTAAGTAAGAATAGGGGACACCTTAACTCTATAAGTTTAAAAATAAATTTGCTTTAATTACAATTATTATTTTAAGAAATTTTATGAATAAATGAACATTTCATTAAAATGTCTTTGAATAAAGACTAAAGCTAAGCTTATATTTTTAAGAACTATTTAAAAAAAACACTTTTACTATTTTTACATTTGTTAAAAAGTTGTTTGTATCCTATTACACATTCATTATTTATGTGGTGAAAATATTAGACTGTGTTTACCATCTTATAGCATTAATCTTTAATTCTTTTAGAAGTATATATCAAATATTTCCTTTTGACTAGACAATTGTCTTTCCTTCTGATCAGTTTTGATCTGAACTATGAGAATACACAGTTCAATTTGAATCATGGTAAATGAAGTAAGATATGGAAAAACAAAATTTAAGAGTGCAGAGGCAAGAACAAAATAAATTACTAAAATGTTGAGAAATTGCCTTATGAGGAAAACCTAAAATACTAAGTGTACATACCCAAGAAAATTGAAAGGAAACTTAATAGCACGTTTCGTGTGTATGAAAGAATATTTTATGGCTGGCAGTGAGCAGCTATTTTGTTTGTAAATTGAGGACAGAACTTCAATAGTCTCCTAGCTGATCACCCTGTCACATGCCTCATTTTCTTCTCGCTATGATCTATCTAACACAGGGCTGGGAAAACAATACTACTCAAAGCCGTTTTCATTCATTTTTCTCTTATTCAGAAACTTACAAGGAGGTTTTCTAATTTGCTGCATAACTTCCACCAGGGTACCCGAAACCCCCCATCAAGTAATGTGTTTCTCTACTTTGTGGTTCAATTTCCTACCTTCAATTAAGCTAGGTTTTCTTTGGCAAAATTCTTGATTGCTCATCTCCAGAACTTTCCACCATGTCTTCTCCCAACTATATGTCTCTCCACCCTTTTTACTAATCATACCTTTTTCTCTAAAGTTAGACAATTTTTTTAAACATTGCACATTAAACATTATTTAATCTAAATCTACCATCAATTGTCTTTCAGTTTCTTAATATTTTATAACAGTAAATAGTTATAAAGTTGTGTCTTGCACAATTCCAGGGAAAAGTACTTGCATATAATCTGTGTGAATGCACTCCCTAAATCTGTGCCTGAAGACAGCAGTATCATTGTAGGTTTAAGATTATATTGTTCCTTTTATATCTTCATCACTGTTAACACTCATGCTATCATTTACTCCCAAGGCTGATATTCCAAGCCACCACAATGTTCTCATTATCTGGTCACTCTCTGCTTTAATTTCTGTTACTCCCCTCTCTCTTAATCTCAGCTGTCACATTTTACTACATGTTTTTCAAGCTTGATATTAGTGACATTTGGAGATAGCTCATTCTCTGTTGTGGGAAAATGTGCTATGTGCATTTGAGATTATTTAGTCACAACCCTGGCCTATCTATACTAATGCATCCCTCCCCCAGTCATTACCTAGCATCCTTCTGGGGATAAAAATCACTTCTGTTAGAGAGTCACTAGCCTAGCTTTCAAATTAGTAATGATTCTCCATATAGTAAATGTCGATTCATGTGTCTCTGCCTCATTCAGAATGATTCCTTCTCCTCTTTATATTCTTTCTGAATATATATTAATACACAGAAAATGAAAAAAAAAAAACTATGGATGTGTCTAAGCAGAGTTTATCTTTTTGTTCTTATTGCTAATATACATTTAGATCACCTGCATTTTTCAGTTGCTGCATTCAACACACATACTTGCAATTTATTTTATTCAAATCCATCTCACTTAATACTTAATGGAATGCAAGTGCTGTCAAAATAATATGAATTCAAACCCTCCTGGAGCCACATGTCAGTCACATGTGTTCTAGATAGATAGTGAAGAAAACATTTAATGTTATAATTTCTATCAATAGTTTTAGCAATCTAAACATACATTATTCCAACCTTATTAAAAGCCTTCACTATTTACTTTATCATTTAATAAAACTGGTGATTTAAATATATCTGAAAAATCAGTATCTAAAAAAGGAGTATGGTTTTGAGATAAGCTTTAAATATTAAGTATCTCCTTTTTTTTAAGTTTTATTGAAAGACTTTTTTTAATAAACAGTTTTTATTCAAGCAAATAGTTTTGATTGTATTGTAACATAATTGAGAAATATTGTTATCAAGAGAATGAGACTGAATAATAAGGTGAATAGACTTTTCTTGAAGAGTTTTTTGTGTTTTGCTTTTCATTACACTCACACACACACCAAGTAATACCACTGGAAAGTGTTGTTTTTTTTTTTAATTTAGGTCATTTCATTAAAATAAACTACTGTAGGCTAAAAGCATCTTGAAGTTTTTACAGATCTATGTCAAATGAATTACTTTTGTTATAATTTTTGCCAAAAACAAAGGATTTCTTTTCAGCTTCTTAGCAGTCATTTTCTATTTTGTTCTAAGTTTCTGAGGCAAAAGTTGCATGCTCTTAAGTAATAGATGATAGATAGACAGACAGACAGACAGACACTACATATTCCATCTAAACTTCCAGTGAATTGAAATTAAGGAGGGAATGAACCTTCATCCTTTCTGTTTCCCCTGTGTCTCACGAAGAAAGTGTTGTGAGCACTTTCCAATTCCTGTTGAGTTCCAATTCCTGTTTATTCTGCCCTCAGCTAATATGTCTGATAATGCCAAGCTCCAAAACATCCAAATGGTCCTATACAGACAAATGACTACTTGCAGATTCTAAATAGCACATCTCTGAAAGAAATATCAAATGTAACATTTGTCTATGGATGCTCCTATTTCTCACTTTAGATACCTCTCCTTTACATTGAGCTCTGTAAACTTTCAGAAAGATACTGATTTTTGGTCTCTTCTTGTGATATTTCCTTCACGAGTATGCTTTTTTTGCAGACAGTTATTTCTGGTCAACTCAATAAACATATATAATATTTACTAGTGTCTCTGTGGGGGGTTTTATGAATGTGAAATGCATTGACTATGGTATATAATACTCTTAAGAATGCTACATGAGGTTTTAAAATAATATCAAATTTATTGAGTATAAATATTATGGAAATTATTAATGTCATAAATAGTTAAATTAGATTTTTTAATTAATGCAAAATGTTAAGCCAGTGTTAGTGTATATTTGACCATTGGTACCTTTCTACATTGAAGTTGGTGATTCCAAAATCATAGACTTAAATCAGATCACAAACCACTATATTAACTACTTTCTTTTTTTTCCTTTCCCCTCCTTTCTCTTCTTCTCCTTTCCTCTCCCCTTTTTTCAACTATTGCAAATGGCTTACTTAATATTTTAAATCCCATATTAAACACATACTTATTGCTTATTACAGAACTCTAGGAGCTGACTAACAAACGTAAAAAAAAAAAAAGACATGGTAACCATCTTTTAGAGTTGAGAAATGTGACATAATATAACAACAGATCAATTATAAGCCACAAAGATGTGTAGTAAAAAGAGAGATCAGAAGTTCAGGGAAAGTTTGAGTTAAATTATCTTGTATACTGCTTTTGAATGTTAAGTGAGAATTTTCATGGTACAAAAAGAGAAAACAGTTTCAAGGGGCTGGGAGAGGAGAAAGTCTGAGAAAGCCAAATACCCAGTCCTATTAGAAAAATAATAATAATAAAAAAAAACAGGACCAACAACACTATATGGTCCATATGGCTGCCTATGACCTCTATAGTGACCAGGACTGTCTGCTTCTTCAGGGATGATGTTCCTATAACACATATTAATTTCCACATGAAATTTTGTGACCTGTGATTTCTGTGTATGCTTTTCGTAGTTCTGTATGTACTACTCAAACTTTCAAAGAAATTTTTGCATAGATTCAAATGTCCAATATAAAATAGATGAAGATAATTGAATCTGGCTGAAAAAAAGAACCATTTGTTTTTGCACCAAATCACTACTTGCCTTACTAAGTATCAATGTCTCCTCTTACAAAGCAAACCCTGTTCTGTTTTACAGAATTACAAAAAAAGAAAGAAAAAGAAAAAAAAATCTTTCAAAAACATACCTTCTGAACTACTAAACTATTTCTATGATGGCTCTGCTTTACCCACAGAACTTCCAGCTTTCCAACTACAAATATTATAAGCAATTTCAATTTTATAAGTCTTGCAAATTATAACATGGCTACAAAGAATAGAGCACTAGTACCCATACCTTACATTATGTGTCATGTTATTGAAAGTATGAAATAGAATAAATGTTAATCATTCTCAGCAAAATGTTACTAGATAATGAGAATATGTGTGCACCCAAAAGTATCGTAAGCATCTACAACATCAATGATGACATTTTCTTCTATTGATCCTTTAGCCTGGTTTTAACCATTTAGCTAAATCTAACTTTTATCATTAATAATAATAGCAATCAGGGAACAAGTTACATGATATTATAAGCAAAGTGTGCAATTGGACAAGCAGGTGAAACCTGCATTTCAGTAAGTGAATATCACAGAAAGGACTGGGAGAGAGGGAAGTAGGAAGGTAGGGTGCTGGAGCTAAGATGTCAAAGACAAAACGATGCCTGACCTTAATTGTAGCTTTCATTTAAACAAGCTAACATTAGAAGAGTTTTTTTTTTTCTGTCAATTAGTAAAATTTAATGGACATTAAATGATATTAAGTTATTTTGAAGGATTCAATCATCATACTGCTTGGCATCAAAAAGTAACAGTATCTCATTTATAGTTGAAATAAAAACATTTAAGCTCAAAAAATTGAAAGTTTTTATAAAAGTCAAGTTTTTTAAATTGACGCATTAAAAATATGACATTGTATATTAAACAATTTCTTTTTTTATCCAAGTTTTATAATTACTAGTTTTTAGCTGTAAGATGAATTAAGATTGACATTAATTTCATTTGTTCAATTGTTATTCATTTATTATCCTTAATCGATAAATGATTTCTAGTGACATCACAGGAAAAATAAATTTTCTGGTCTCTCCTTGGGATCTGTTATTTTGACGACCCATACATTTAGTTGCTCACATTAACATACAATCTGAGATCTTAATTTTGCAATCTATACAGCGAAAATATTAATAAAGTTCTCAAAATTGCACTATGAATAAATGAACTAACTAATAAAGTGCTAGAATTCAATAACTGTGATCTGGAGTTACTATAAATACTAGTGTCGTTGACATCAAAAACTTAATTATAGCAAATCCCTCCTAGACTACTTTCCAAATATCAAAATATTATTTATGGTTTCTGAGTATCATTTCCTATTTAAGCATGATCATTGAAAAATTTATAGTACTTGCTAGGTTAGTAATTTCCTTTAAAAAGTAGCATAAATAGCCTAATTTCTCCTTAAATCTTAAATACTATAAAATGAATGAATATAGACAGTTTTCAAAGTATATTTCCTATATTATAATCATTATTATTACTGTTTTGAGCATGGAAATTATTAAATGATTAATAATTTTAAGGCCGATATGCAAAAATTCTATTATATTTTGAATGGGTCTCAGATGAATTTCCCACCAACAACTTTTGTTTAAGAATTATATAATTGGGGGCTCTCCCTGGTGGCACAATGTGTTAAAGCACCACATTATGAAGCTCTCAGAAGCCACTGCAGCACAAGTTCAATCCCCTGCCAGGGAGCTGACCCACATGGCGTGGCAGACCTCTCCTGACCCGCCTGCTGCTCCCCTCAGCAGTGTATTTCAGTCCATCTGCCTGTTCTGCTCATTGCTCTGTCTCTGGTGAATCCTCTCACCCACTACACCTCTGGTCTGTACCCCAGTTCTGTAAGCATAAATGAATAAATCTTAAAAAAAAAAAAAAAAATAGAATTGGTAAAAAGTCACGTAATTCCTGTGTCCAAAGAATCTAGGGATTATATCTGTTAAGCAAAGCAACATGCCATTAACGTCTTAGATTCCTAAAACATTTTATTTCAGAAGCAGTCTTCCTAACTAAACAGATTATGATCAGGGAGATCAGGTAGCAACATTCCTTAATTGATTTTTAACAATTCTGCAACTATAGTGCTATAATTTGTGAAACTGTAATTAATGATCCAATGTTTCATTTACACTCTTCTTTTTCTGTCTTGCTCATAATGTCTGCTGAAGGCAGGAGCCCATACACAAGGTTTTGTTAATAATGGATTTGTGATATAACTGTGATAGAATTTGTATCACCAACAGAATTGGCTATGTTCTACTTCATTGAGACCTTGTTTCTGTAATCTCACTTCCCAACAAATGGAAATACCTGAAGAAGAATGAGTAGGAGCTAATCAAAGGGAACCAACTTACTCAACTGGTTCAATTCTTTTACACAATTGATGAAGACACAGTGAGATAATTAGTCTTATGGTCTTGGGTCTCTAATACAACTTTAAGAAAATTAAGATGAAGAAAAATGGCCAAACTTCTGTTTAATTTGCCCATTAAAAATGTAAGAATTGAGGCCCTCCCTGGTGGTGCAGCGGGTTAAAGCACAGCACTGAGAATCTAAAGCCGCTTCCGCATGAGTTCGATTCCTGCCTGCCCCAGAGGTGACCACATGGTGTGGCAGACCTCTCCTGACCCGCCCGCTGCTCCCCTCAGAAGTGTACTTCATCGATCTGCCTGTTCTGTTCCCCACTCTGTTTCTGGTGAAGCCTCTCACCGCCCCTGAGCCTCTGGCCTGTACCCCAGTTCTGTATGCACAAATAAATAAATCTTAAAAAAAATGTAAGAATTGAGAAGAATTAGACTAGAATATGTTTATTATATCCAAATATTTGCATTTCTTACTAAAAAAAAAGTATATTCTTTACCTTACCTACTGTAACCATTTATGGTGTGGTTGTAACTAGGATGTATGCTTATAAATTAAATAAATAAAGCAATAATCATATACATCAGCTAGACATGTATAGTAGGTAGTCAATAAACTCTGCAAAATACATTTCAATCTGAGAAAATTCAGAGATGATTCAGTACTCATCATTACTATGTTATATAATGTTACATAACATTACTATAATGCTGTTAAACATGCCCAAAGTTAACCAATCTGTGAACAGTACTCAGTGTTACCAGTACTCTCACACCAACTGCAAAATCAGGGATATTCCCCCAAACACCTTCAGGTTGAATATTTTTCTAGACGAACTCATAGAACTCCCTGAAAGTAATCTACTTATAGTTACTATTTATCGAAGGGAAAGATTACAAGTTAAAATTAGTCAAAAGAAGAGATACACAATGAAGAGTCTAGGACAATTTCAATCTTAAAGCTCCCATTGTCCTCCCTTGGGAATGATTTGCTATCATGTGCACAAGAATTGTCAGCAAGGAATCTCTTCCAAGTTTATGTATCTAGAGGTTTTATTAGGGCTTTATTATGTAGACATAATTGTTTGAGTTCTCAAATAGTTGAAGTTAGTCTATAGATCTACTAATACCATGGAATCCTGAGCCCCCACTTACCATTACATTATTGTTTTTTCTAGAGGGCTCACTGACCACCCTAAAGCTATTGGGTCTGGTAGGCTCTACCCTAAGGTCTCATGTAACAAATACTTATCTTAAACAAAAAGAATTATATCAAGTATCAAATAGATTATCTCCCAAGACTTAGGGGAAAAGCCAGATATGTTTGATCTAGATCAAATTCTTTTCCATTCTAAAAATAAAAATGATCCTTTTGTATATGGAATTACAGACAAAATAGAATAAACAATGTACCATGATACTTCTAGTTTTAACCTCTATAATTTTTGAACTAGAGTGTATAACCATTTGCTATTAAATATTCTATTTCAAGTAGTCAATATTTAAGCATATACTTTACAAGTAGTGAATATTTTTTTTTTTGTATTTTGATGTATAATCTTTAAAAATAAAGACACTTTGATCTTAGGTCATTTGATTTGGCCAATTTTCCTTACAGATGCATATACACTGTTGCTATTTTTTGACTCAGTAAGTAAGCTTTCACAGTACAGAATACCACTTTACCGTACCTCCCCAAACACAAATGTAATGATTCTAATTCTTGTTTTTCCTTTCCTCTAATTCAGTGACTTCTCAGTTAATTTACTCAGTTCAATATCATTTCAATTCAAAACTACAGCTGGGAAGATAATTTCATCTGATAGAAAATGAGTTTATGTGCATCAAATAGAACTCAGTTAAATAATTGAGGAATCCTGGTTACTGAATCTGATCAGCTTTAAGGCGTGATTACTAATATTTCCATTTTCAAGGAGAATTTCTCAAAATGATTAACATGTTCAAAGCTAATGAGATTACCTAGTGCTACTCTGAAAATAAATATAATACAGTACGTTGTTATTAGATAAGTAACTGTTACATATACAAAACTATTTTTACTCTTCAATGAGAAGTCCCATTTAGAATTATGTTTATCCAGATGGAGAATATTCATTAGTAGAAGATCCAGCAATAGGAAAGAACAAACTGCCAATCAAGCAAATTACCTTAATGACAATGATCATTTGGAGGAAACACTTTAGATGAATAAATGATTACATGACTGGAGCCAGATCATAGTTTTGCTATCATGGGGCTGAAAAACAGTCATGTGTGTAGAAGGCTCACAGGATTTGCTTCTGTGCCAGAACTTAGGACTAGCCTGTAAGAAAATCTTTTCTAAAATGTGTCTTCCATGGAGACATCACCTTTATTTTTTTTAATAAGGGTATCTAGAATGCTTTGACATTCATCATGAAGAGGTCAACAAAAGAATCTGTAGTTATTGAACTCTGAAAGACAAATCACTTCTTTGGGAACTTGCTTCTAATGGGAAAAAAATGCTAAGAATCCAAGTAGTAAAATTAAAAACACTCCGACTATAAGCAGTAAAATGTTATGTATTGAATTGTTGGAAATTGACTATATACTATGTGTTACACAGAGATTATTTAATTCAATATACTTGACTATCTTTTAGGGAGAGATTTTATGTTTATTTTTATGTTCAAAATGAGTGGAGGTATGTCAGGGTTGAAGAACCTGCCACAGGCTTAACTGCTAAAATAGATAAATGATTCAATCCCCACTTTCTATTATTCTAAAGATTGTGACATTTTCCGTATTTTCATCTCAACCACTGAAGAATTATGTTAAAATGACCATTTTACATGTTGGCCCAATTTCTACGGATCTAGTGTCTTGAATACCTTAATAATAGAATTACTTATTTCAATACTTTTCATGGGGTCTAAAAAAGGTAGAAATGTTAACAGTTTTCAGAGAATGAGTTGAAACCTGACTTCACATTAGTAGTTTGCATCCTTGAGCATAATATCTGACTCTGTCTACAACAGTTTGCTAAATAGCTTACAGAAGAAAATTCAAGTAAAACACAGCACAGTACCTGGCATTAAGGTGTGGAATGGCTCAGCAGCATCTCAGGATATCAAATATAAGGGATCTTCTTACTAACATTGATCAGAAATTTGAACTTGGGTTTTTTCTATAAAACTCCTTAAATAACAGGCAAACATAAATGGGATCCAGCCCTGCCAAAACAAAGTGGTGATAAACCATACTAAAGTTAATCTATATGCTTTGCTAGTTTTCTTTTAAGGCTAACAAGAGTTGTAATTACAACATTAAAACTACACAACTAGCAGACATTGAAGATGGAAAATAAAGCTAACTTTGAATGTGAAATAGTACAAATCTAGTTATATTTAATTGAAATACTGAACTCAAGGTTTGCAAGGTCTTGTTCCTTTGTAAGACTTTTTTCTGCACTGATGACTACCTAATACCACTTGGTTAGTAAAGCAAAAACAGTTAATAGGCTGCCAGTAGAACTCTCAGAATTTGATATATATTAATTCAAGGAATTCTTACAAGGTAGCTTCTATTATTATCTCAACTTCACAAAGTAGGAAAATAGTTTAAGTGGCTTGTCCAAGGATCTACAATGTTAGATCCCTGTTCTAACATTGTACATATCGTAACATATTGACTTGAAGTTAGAAGTGACTGAAAATGTTAAAAAAAATACTAAATATGTTAATGTCTAAATGATAAATAATGTTCTCATTTACATAAAGTTATTTTTAGCCCCCTTTCAGATAAGTAGAGAATAAATATCTAAAAACACTTTAACAAGAAGGGCCTATGTTCTTAGCCTGTTATTTAAATACATAATAAATTCTCAAAACTGCTAATACAAACAAGCAAATATTGAAATCTGTATTTTCTTTTGTTTTTAATCCAATTTTTAAAAATAATAGTTTATTTTTACATCATTTTGTGCTTTTTCCCACCCATCTATCTCAGTTGTTTTAATCCTATTTTTAGAGTCCTTTCTCCATTCCCAAACTTTATTGTGAAAATTTTCATGCAGTTTTAACAGCTGAAATGATGGTATAGTAAATATTTATTTCATATATATATATATAAATTTTCATCTAGGTGCATTATAGCATTTAGCTATGTATATTGCATTTCTCTTTCTACACACACACACACACACACACACACAGAGTGATTTTGATTGATTTGTTCTATCATGCCAAACTGAGTTGTAGACAATCAGGTATTTCCTTTCAAAATACTTACTCATGAATCTCTTAAGAATAAGAAATGAATTTCCAGCTTTATTGAAAACACTGTTTCTTTCATATCCTAGGCCTAGTTTTATAAGTGAGCCTACATCAAAAGATGCCCAAGGTGAATAAATCTTAACTGATCAGGAGTTATAATATGCATAGATGACCCTTGTCTACAATTGCTAGAGAAATTATCTGTGAGTCTCTAGAAGTTCCCTTGTCATATTCAAATACTATCATCATCCTCAAGTAAAAAAGATGTGCAAATCACAGGGTTGCTTCATGCTGAATTCAAGTACAGCTCAAGGCTCTTATGTGATATGCCATCATTTTTACAATTATATCTGTTACCAGACGGTGCTTGTCCCCAGCTTCAGTTTTTGTGTATGGAGAACATTCACTATTCATTCACTTTAATATTTACCATGTAAGTCTTAAAATTTCAATAAACAATGTTCTTTAAACAACAAGCAATATCTCTCAATGTTTACATACTACTTACAAAAATGTATATAACTTGTGAATTTGACAAATCACTTACAACATTTAAAAATTCATTATGCCATTTAAAAATTCAAACACGCATGATAGTTTAAAATGTCTGATGCAAAGTCTTTTGAATATTGAGGCAGCTATAAAATTAGACAAAACAGAAAGATAAAACATTTATATTTCTGGGTGCAAATTACGGAGCCATGCTGTCATTTTCCAAATTCTGACCTTTCCCACATCATAATTATTTGACTTTAGGGAGACTATATCTTGTTTTCTGCCATCTAAAAAAAAAGTTGTAATAAGATTTATCTTGGTGTACTATTGAGATTTAGTAAGTCAAAGATTACCAGAGTTTTGATATGTCCATGCATATGGTAAATGCTTAAAATATGTAGTTTTAGGAATGATGTCATTATTATTAGAGAAGCAGTTCTCAAACTTTGTGGCTTCAAAATACCTTTTACAAAATTTAAAATGATTTGATAAATGTGCAGTGATTTACCTGTATAAGAACTAAAAATTCAAATTTTTAAATACTAATTCATTTATTCAAAAATAATAAATGTGTTATCTCTTAAAATACTATAGTAGGATACACCTGTATTTTCCCTCCCAAAATAATTTAAAGAACGGCACTATTTTACTTTTGCACATTCTTTTATAGTCTGACTTCACAATGGCAAGTAGATCTTCATGTATGTTTCTGAATTCAATTTGTCACAATATGTTCTTTTGGGTGAAGTATTTGAAGAAAATCCATAGTCAGATATGCAGTTGGAAATAAGAAAGTTTTTTTTAATAAAATTTTCTGAAAAACATGGATATTCTTGATACTATAGCAAAATTTGGCAAGTAGTAATTTATTAGTTTTATTACAATGTGCTATCTGTAGCCAAATCAAAGAGCACTATGATGCTGTTAAATGGTCTTTTGTTCTTGTATGTTTTCTATCACTCAGTGACTGCCTGTCACTGAGGCAGGCAATTTTTTTGAATGTTAACATTTTATTAATCAAAATAAAAATGCATTTGTTAATATCACCACCATTTTTATCAGAAAAGACTGGCTGTCATTATTGGGAAGCTCTCAAGTTCAGAGTGACTGTCACAATTTCTCTAAAAGTCTAATTTTCCTTTCATAGCTCAAGGGAACTGCTGAATTTTACCTATGACAAATATTATCAGTTGTTTTTCTTTGTAGTGACAAGATCACTTATTTTTCCTTGAAGTATGTATTTGCCAAATACCCATGTATCAGAAAAAGTTTGTCAGTTACTCTTTCAATTCAAACTGTTTACCGTGAAAATAGGTTGCTCAGTTCTCAAATCAAATGGGAAAGTCTTTTTACTTAAGAAAAGAACCATATTTTACTATGCATCAGGAATGTTTTTAGTAATACAAAATAAATATTTACAAAATTTTAAAAAAGGCATATGCTATTTTGCTTATGGACATGAATAATAATCATAGAGAGGATTTGCCCTTCCCCTGAACAATCAAGAAAACCAAACACAATATATAAGCCAACAGTTTCCAAAATCACTGGACATCAGAAAACTTCTTGTCTTCTTGTCTGTGAGAGACAAGAAATAAGGCAAATCACATAAGTGCCCTAATTTACTACATGTCAGAGTATCTGTGAAGACAGAAGCTGAGGCAGCATTGAAGAATCTGAAAATTCTAGTAAATAAGTGTTTACAAGAAAGAATATTAAATTACAAAAAGACAGTTTAGAAATCTTCATATGCTCCCCTCAAAGTGTTTATTAGGGTTCCCATCAGTAACTTATTTTTAATTTTAGTTAATTCTTCATATTTTTATAATAGTATTACTTAGTTTATACTATATTGAGTTTACTATAGTATTAAGTATGCTATATTAGTTTATGGTATTGTAGGTATTTCATTTGGAATCTCCCTAGAATAGTGATAATTTTATCTAATTCAAAATAGAAAGAATTTTCTCTCAGGTTTAATGCCAATGCTGGGTCTAACTTAAGAACGAAGTCACACTTTGCATATTTCAGATTATTCAAATTGTAGGATCACAACATATTTAAGTCAAATCTTTTCATATCATTTCCAGAAATTGCATGTTATTTGCTTTTAAATTGGTTGATACTACCTAAGTTATCATCCTTGTATGATTATCTATGTCTTTTATTATGACTAAAAACTTCCGTTGTCATTTTCTGTAATTTAAAATTAATACATTGCTCATCCAGCCTTTTTATCTCTAAAAAATGAGTGCTAAGTAATTCTTTCTTTGGAACATTTGAATAAATTATCATCTTTGATATTTTTAGTTAATGTGTATGACTACCACAGTTTATAAACTAGTGGTAGTCTTTCTACCCAATTGTAAGGTGCTGAGATTAGTTGATAAATAGGCAACTGACACAACATCCTGTCTCAGTGAGTGCTTTGTAGAATTTCTACCATTATGTAGAATATTTGACTTACTTAAAAAATGTCATCTTCACTCTTAGAGATTTGGACTATACACAGACACATACACATGTGTCATACACATATAATTTCAATATTCAGGAAAAAGCAAGTTCAAAGTTTTTGTTTTCCTTTTCCTTTTAAGCCATGTTGTTATCTTCCTTATTAGTGATAATCTATATAATTTTACACCCATATACATAAATTTAAACATTGAATCCAATATATATGTATATGTAGAATATATAGAATATATAAACATATGTACTCTCTCCTATCTACCAAAATCTGTGAAAACTAGCCATCTGTAATCAAGACTACCCTTTTTTTGGCATTAAAACACTAAATGTTTTAAATTTCTCCTTGAGCTTCATTTTGAAATATAGTCTTTTACAGACTGGAATTATTTCAATTACAATTTCAAGTTTTACCATTTTCATTTCTTTTTCAATGACAGGCTTCTTCATCTGAATTTTTGTCTAGTTAGTGATAGTCTTAATGTTTTAAAAAAAACATTCCTTCTTTTTTGGCAATAATAGAAACTTTCATTCTTTCTGAATAAGATCATCAAATTTCTAAGAAACTCTGGTTCCCTTTTTGTGTTTATTCTAGGCACCAGGGGGCACCCATGATCACTGACAGTTGGAAGACATAACTGCTTCCAATATCATTTTTGATTTAAAGTGAAACAACAATCAAATTCCAGCTTTGTTCAGCAGAACAAAATACCAGAAGTCCATGGATTTCTTCTTTATCTGTGAATGACTTTTTTTTAAGAAACTGTATATTTTGCATCTACCTTCTATTGAAGTATCTGGGAAACAACAGCTTAAAACCACGCAGTGGAGCAGACCAATCTTCAGTGGACTCTGCAGTCACAAGGGAAATGCTGAATAGACAGAGGGTCTGTGTGGGTCTTCAGACAGGCTGTTAAGGCCAGGTTGAGTGGCAGCAAAACCTAAAGCTGAAGCAGCCAGTCAACTTGAAATTCCCCCTTAGTCAGTCTTTCAGTAGTGGCCTGATCTCCCTTTCCACTGCTTCATGAGATCACCTGTGAAGCAGCTAAAGCTCAGATGTTCACTGAAGATGGTGCCTCATATAGTCCTATGTCCCCAGGGCCACATTCCCCTTGGATCACTCAAAGAGCTTCTGGTTGTTGCAGCGCAGGACACTGTTCACAGTGCAGAGGAGAGACGGCTCACAGAGTAGTGGTGGGCAACTTAGCCATGATGCCCTGGAATCTGTAGTTACCAGAAGTCTTTTAGCATACAACCTCCTGGAAAGTTACTTGGATCTACTAGTGGAGGTTCAAAGCATGAACGGCAACAACAGTAGGAGCTCCAGTGGCAGCAGCTTCTGTATGGCATTCTGGACAGTATGACAACAGCATCAATTGTATTTAAGTGGCAGTTGCCAGCAGATGCTTCTCCCAGCTTTTCTTTATCATATATATGTCATCATTCTTCGGAAGTCAAGGTGGGTGCCACCTAAGTGGGTTCCTGCTATAAGGGATTTGAGGATATCCTCCTCCTTTATGTAGAAAAGCCTCCAGACATTGCAAAACTTTCCCTTTGAGTTATGACAGACAAGCTGACTTCAATCCATTTCATTGATTAGAGAATTAAGAGCAGAAAGGTAATTGACTCGAAATCTGAAGGATAACAAATGACAGATTGCATCCTCAAGTTTTCTAAAGTAAGGAAAGATGAATAACAGGCAACTTTGAAGAACATTTTAATGCTTAAAGTGAATTCGTTTAACATCACCATCCCCTCTCCCCCTAAAATGACAGCAAAGAGAGCAGGAAGAAAACATTCAAGAAGGAAAGAATTTTAAATTTGCAAGTTTGCATTATACAAATATAAATTCACATCAAGTTAAAATATGAAAGTACTGAATAAAAATTATCAGAGTTTAGCATTAAAGAGATTATTTGATATGGTCCACTTTACACTACTAATAATACTGATATGTTTTCAAGCTGAGTATCAGGTGTAAATTCTTTGGTTTATGCTCACGTACTTAGTGAATGTGTTAACATAGTAGATCTCATGTTAAGTGTTTTTACTACAGTAATACATATATATTTTTGACAAACAAGGAAAAGAGAAGAAATGGTTGGACCACTGAGATGTTGAAGGGCTCAGTCTGGCACAGACTGTTTTTAAGGACTACTATTAGAAGGATTTTTGGTCAATATTGTTTTGCTTTTCTTTCTGCATACGTTAAAAATGCAGGGGGAGTTTGAACTGAGCCAGCCCAAGGAAATTCCCCTTGATTTCAAACAAAAACAAGGATATAACATTTATAAAGACTGATTCTGAAAATGCCAGACAGAGTCGGGGTTCTTTGGCAGTCACAACAATGCCTGAAGGCTGGTCCTACATTTCTATAATGAAATCAAGATGTAAACAATTTTTTTTAAAGATTTATTTATTTGTACATACAGAACTGGGGTACAGGCCAGAGGCTCAGGGACGGTGAGAGCCTTCACCAGAGACAGAGTGGGGAACAGAACAGGCAGTTCGACGAAGTACACTGCTGAGGGGAGCAGCGGGCGGGTCAGGAGAGGTCTGCCACGCCATGTGGTCTCCTCCGGGGCAGGCGGGAATCGAACTCATGCAGAAGTGGCTTTAGCTTCTTAGTGCAGTGCTTTAACCCGCTGCGCCACCAGGGAGGGCCAAGATGTAAACAATTTTAACACAATAATTTTTAAAAAAACATTAAGGATTTTTTTTTTTTTCAAAACACCAGGCAATCAACAGGTATTTAAGAATAATCTTCCCTTGATTTTTTGTTGCATCAGAACTATTTGTAGTTTAATTATACATCCAGCATAAAAGGATAGGCCGTGTGGGGCCCTCCATGGTGGTGCAGCTGGTTAAAGCACAGCACTAAGAAGCTAAAGCCACTTCCGCATGAGTTGAATCCCATGAGTTGAACCTCCATCTGCCCCGGAGGTGACCCACATGGTGTGGCAGACCTTTCCTAGTCCACCACTGCACCCTTCAGCAGTGTACTTCATCAGCCTGCTTGTTCTACTCCCCACTCTGTCTCTGGTGAATCCTCTCACCGCCCCTGCACCTCTGGCCTGTACCCCAGTTCTGTAAATCTTAAAAAAAAAAGGTATGTGAATCTAAAATTACCCCAAAATTAAAGTCTTCCAAAAGATTTAAGAAATAGTTAACAACATATTGATAACAAAGGAAATGTTATAAAAATGAATTTCAATAAATTGAAAAATATAGGTCTCAAACTGAAAATATAAAAATGAAAACTTATATTATCTTTAAATACTGGAATTTGTAATGACTTGTAGGCATGTATGTGCATACACAGGTAGATATGTCTGTATTTTCCAAAATTTCTAACTTGAACTTGTTTTGTAATTGAGGAAAATTTATATTAAACCGATAGGAAACACAATTTAATAAGTGCTGTGGCAGTGAATTTACATGCCTGAGAGGAATAAATGAATTAGGAAAGACCTTACATCTGTCTTCACTTATCCTCCTATAATTCTATAATAAACCAACAGATAATGTTATATTTTCAGACAAATCAGAGCTTGCAAATGTTGCCAGGATTTCCAGGAGTGAATTGTATTTACATTCAAAATAAAATATAAATGACTTGCTGTCCAGAAAACTGCTTCAGAGAAAATATGAATCAATTTGACAAGCCCTTTTAAAAATATAACTTTCCATCCCTATTACCACTCACTTCATTCTCTGGTTAATTTGATCCACGTAAACACTTTAACTACATAATTTGAGTTTTCTAATGCCCTTTGGTAACACACAGTAATTCCTTTTTCAGTAATCAAGTATGATTTGGTTTTAAGAAATTCTCCACAAGTACCTGCAGTAGATTTTTTCCCCTCTTAGTCACATTAAAAGCATACTCATTAAATAAATCATGGTGGTGAAGCACTATGCTAAAATGTCAGTGGGCAGATGAGAGATTATGAAGTCATAAATCAGTGATGAAATAGTGGCTTAACTAATTTTCTTCATATAACTGAAATATATGGTTTAAAATTACATTTCAATGTGAAAAAAAAATAACCTTAAAGATGCAAGATCAATTAAGGTGTGATCATAATCAACAGTGTAATTGATGATGCTATTGTATATTAGTGAACAGAATATATTTAGAATAAAGTACTTTAGCACAATTTATGATTGAAATAACTAACATACTTTTTTTGTTATTTAAAAAAGAATTTTATAGAAGACAATAAATGTCTTAACTCACTACATTTTAACAAATAAATGATTGTTTCCAGTCTACACAAGGTCTCTGGGGGGCTCATGAATTAAAAATCACTTGAGACATTAAAATAACACTATCAACTTATTTTCCTTATTTTTATTAAGTAAAACACATCATTGTATCTTTGCTAGTTTCATTAGCTTTTCCCAGAGAAGGAAATTTCTTAAATTATCAACTGCAAAGTTTTAGCTCAACTCCTGATTTTTTTACCTCCATTAATTAGGTCACACTAGTTGACAAGTTAGTTATTTTTTCAACTTCCTTTCAGTTGATGATTCATTAGCACCACAGGGATATCTCACTAAGGAAGTCTTCTTGAAATAATTATTGAACTTTAATTAAAGAGAAGCCCTGATCTGTGTGGCTTTTACCAAGTGGACTCAGTATTATAGCACAATGTCCGGTTAACAGAGTCCTCATAATGAACTCACAGTCACTTAGAAAATAAAAAGACACATAAACTCAAAAATAGATATGATAATATAAAAGGAATAATAGATAGGCCACAGCAAAACAATTTCTTTCTCTTTCCCTCTTTTCTATCTTGTATCCTCAACTGTTTAGTAAGTGAGTAAAAACAAACTGACAGTGGTGTAGAAAAGGGGCAGATAGGACTCAGAACTTCAGACTGTTTATCTTTCAAGTGAACTGAATGTTTATTTCCTAACTCCTATCTTTGATGACATCTCAGCACATTCACTGGCCAACAATAAACTAAAACATCAAACTAGACTAGACTTACTCTTCTGGACAGAATAGTACATTCTCTTCAAAATCACCTCACTTTGCATTGATAGTTTCTGAAAACTGGTCAGAGCTATTATCTATTTTTTTTTAAATTTTATTACAGAAAAAGTATTATAAAACTAGTCATTAAATTAATAACTAACATTTATTGAGTGGCCGTATGGCTATGGATATATGTAAACTATTAAGAAATGACATTGAAACTAAAATGGATGCATGAGTAAGAATTGATGGAAGGTTTGGTAGCTATTCTGAGTTGGGTGTTGGAGCAGAACTTATATCAGTATAAATATATCAATGGACTCAGCCATTTGGACTGCAAATCTCTGAATTATGGAAACTGAAAGGTCTTGCAGTGAGGTTTGGATTGACTGGATGGAGGCAAAGTTATATATCAAAAAGGAGATCAGCTTTAGAAAATTCTGGAATACAAAGCTCATTTAAATAATCTTAAGGTCATTTTAAAGACTTAGGTATTTTCCTTTAAGGTATGTTATTCAATATTAAGAGAGGGAGAAGTATAATTGCATCTGTGTTTTAAATCTTTATTAATAAGCCAGTAAGAAAAGTAACTTGGAGAAAGTGCATAGAGCAAGTAATTAGAAGGTTATTGCAGTAGTATATAGGAAAGAGATCATTAACTTAACCCAAAGTTGGCAGCAGACATGAAAATAATGGGATAGCTTCAAGAGATGCTCGGAAAGTACCATCAGCAAGATTTAGTAATTATTTGGTGATAATGGGAAGAGTGACCTCCAGATTTCTGACATAAACAAGAAGATGCACTGCAGTAATGTTTGCTGAGACACCACAAACAGTCTGAGTTGCTGTGCAAATATATCTGTATGTTTGCATATATATAATATGTGCATATAAAATATGCATCAGGGTATACTGAAGAAAGAACAATCAGATCTTAGAGATTTTTTAGACTAGAAGGAAAATAATTTGGACAATAGGTAAAGAATTTAGGTCAGGTCACCTTTAGTTTTAGTGACAAAATCAAGAAAAATTAAATTCAGAAGGTAAGTAAGCAATTAACAATTAGACCCAGAATTCAGATAGAGACATGAAAATTTAACTCTCAGTGACAGTCTAGGACATCATAAAGGACTGTCATTACCACAAAAGTTATCTGAAACATTTGCTCAAATTATTGTTTAAGGAATTTATATATACACAAATATAGCTGTAATATGTAAAGCCAGACATATTTTAAGCTGAATGTTTTATAACATAGATCAGAATTTAAAGTTTTACTACTTTAATTATGAAATTACATTTTAATCTATATCAAATTTCCTAAGATTCCATATCAAGTTTATCTTCAAGCTTGTGTGTTATCTATTTGTTAAAGACAGATATCACACACCAGGATATTAAGTTCCTAAAAACTCTAAAATGTCACTTAAATGTTTAAATTAATATTTCTCAAATTTGTTTAAATAGAACATCCATTTTTGAACAATGTGGGTTTAGACCTAATGTTTATATTAGAGTTTATATTTTAAATCTTTCTATAAAATTTTCAAAATTGTCTTCTCTTTTGCTGATTCTCTTTCTACATAGTATCTGGCAGGAATAATGGGAACAATTTTTTTTTTCATCTTAGATACAGAGTCACTTTTCTTTTTAATCCTTTCATATTACTTGCTATTAGAAGAATTTCCATTCAAAATATTCTGATTAGTGAATCAGGTCCATATACATTCTTATTTTAAGCATTTTTTCCCACATAATAAATCTGCATAAATTTTCCAGGAGCACCTCTGGTTTTAAAATTATGTTACTCTATGAAACTATACTTATCATTTTCACTGTTTAAAAAGTCCCTATAGATATGTCATTCTATATTATGAAATTATATGTAAAGCAAAATATTATAATATAGTCATGGGGAAAAATGCTTTGGAATTCGCCCAACTTAGTGATATTCCTTAAAGATTTCAAATAAATAAGACTCATGAGAAAGACCATATCATAGATTGATTTTATAGCTAAAAGTCCTAGTTTGATCCTTGTTGAAGTCATTATCGTTAAGTTTCCTATTGTCCTTGACCACTAAAAATAACTGTTCTCACTGTAAACAATAAATGAGAAGCCATATCTAATCACAATAGTTTTGAACTTGAAGTCAACTGAGAAGCTATCTCAATCGTTTTGCTAAAAATGAGGAAAAAGGAAGTTTGCTGAAGTTAAGTGACATGCTTAATAAACAATTTTTAAAATCAAAGTTTTGTTATTGGCCATGTCATTAATTAAAAGCTTTTGAAATGTGATCAAATATTTCAAATTAATCAAAGTAAATTGTAGGAAAGAAAAAAGAAACACGTGTTTCCAAATGAAATAGATATAAGTATGATAGTTGTTACAATATTTTCTGATAATATACCATTTATTCCCAAGTATTTTACTTTTCCACATAATTTATTTATAATGATGTTAAGTGTATAGATCATTAAACCTTTCAGAAAAACTTGACTTATCTATATTATGAGAAATCTTATTTATTACAAAACAAGTTGATGTGCTCAAAACAAAATACTTGCTGACTCCGCAATTTAAAACTACATTTTCAAAAAAGATTCCCAAAGTGCTATTCAGCCTATTTGTTCTTTCTGAGAAGAGGCAAAAAATGGGTCAGATCAATGTTGATTCAAGGAAGAAAATAAGTCTACTGAACTTGGTGAATATTGGTTCATTCTTGGAAAGACTTAAATGAGAGGCATCATTGTATAGAAACAGAACAGGACTGAACAAGGTTTTCAAAGATTCAGAGTACTGGAAGA
Source organism: Condylura cristata (assembly GCF_000260355.1). Taxonomy (NCBI): domain Eukaryota; kingdom Metazoa; phylum Chordata; class Mammalia; order Eulipotyphla; family Talpidae; genus Condylura; species Condylura cristata. Next base: position 5,966,448 of record NW_004567106.1, on the reverse strand, counting down.
AATCATCTAGACTCACTATATTCTTGAAAAATTGAAGAAACTGAGAGTCTGAGTGGATAAGTGACTTTTCTTGGGTTGCTTAGTCAACAGGTAAGTCAGGGCTAGAGGGAAGTTTTCCAGAATTCTCATAAAATACTTTGGCTTCAACCTGCAGACCATCAAATATATGAAGAAGTCAGAGATAGAGTAACAGGCCATGGAGGATCTGGGCATGACCTCACAGTGTATCTGGAGCCCAAGAGTGTCTCCATACATCTGGTTATCTACATTCCAGATGCTCAGAGACAAGGGCTCTGTGATCTTAGATTCTGTAACAATTATTTCTATTACACTTTCTCTTCCTTAGTTAATAATGAGATGATCGAGAGTCTATAGTGCAAAAACTTGAATTATCAATGATAAGACCTCTAGCTCTGCCCAAATATCTCACATTCTGAGACATGTAATCTTCAAAATGAAACAAATATCTTCACTTTTGCACTATAATCATCTCTGACAGGATCCAACTCAGTTCATCTGATACTCTCTACTCCTTTTTTTGAAGTGGTGTTGTCTTTGAACACAGAACCAAATGAGAACAACAGGAAAAACTGTCATTCATTGCCTTTCAGGTTTGGGAGTTTTTAAGACCTCTGTCAAAACCACAAATCATTGAGTTTCCCTTCAGTGCTATAGAGACACATATTTTTTGCTTTCTCCACTATTATTATAATACATTAGCCACTTGACCTAAGCTTCCACAGACATATCCGATCATTACTGCTAATTGTAAACATATCTGGTTTTTTTTTTTCTCTGCCAGATTTATTCATCTAAAAGCCTGGATAAGCTTAACTTGAATTCTGGGATTGGATTCTGGGTTCTGGAATAGGTCATACACAATCTAAACATCAAGAACAAAGCCAGACAACTAATGACAATACAAAAGGAAATGCATGAGAGATTGTCAAGAAGCAGGTCAAAGTGAAAGATCAAACAAGGCAATGGCCAAGAAGCTGTGTTGAAACATCTGACGGTGTTAGATAAGGTTAGTTTCCTCATCTGCTAAATTCACAGTCTTCTATTCAGCCTTCCCATTTTGTCTTTTCAACCTCCCAGAGAAATGGGGTTTGCAGAGAAGGTCGCCATGCGTAAGCCACACCAGAGTCAGGTAGTGCAAGCGTCCCCACTGCAACTGCCTTACTTCCTTTACCTTCACAGCACTGACAATGACATTGCTGATCATTTTTTTCTGGGATCATTACCATGAAAACCTTTGGTTCTCAATGGCTGGGGGCCCTAATACCTCCTCTATTGGTAGTTTTTTGATTACAGGTATTTCCCCTTCATCTTTATTGCAAACCAGTATGGAAACATCCTCTTCTTCTGTGTCTAGCTGTCAACAACTGTATTGGCCCCAATAGCAGAAGCTATCTTTTTCCACCCATCACTTTTCATTTTGTTTCAGGACCATGGTGTCTGGGAAATGAGAAGGGTTGTGGTCAAGCATATGCAGCTCACTGCAATGCCCACAACTGTTTCCTCCAGAATCCCCTTCCACTCCCTGCCCATCTGCCATTCAAGCTTTGCTTCTGAGCTGAGGGACTCACGCCAGATCTCTAATAGTCTTGCCAAGGACCTTTTGCTCTTAGAAACTTCTTCGTCAGACAGCAAGCTCTGGCTTTAGTCAGAGGAAGACATATCTTTGCCAAATATGTTAATATATATGAACTCCAAGTACGCATCAACTTCATATTCTTATATCCCTACGACAGACCACTGCCCAAGCTGGACAGGAATTGTCAATAGGCAACAGAAAAGATCGCCTTTGAGTGTCTTAAGTGTTCTTCACTTTGATGCCTTCTATAGTGTATACATGCATCTTATTTTGGTGATGTTTTGTAAGTAGATACAGCAATTCTAACAATGTACCTTGTAGTGTCTTACATATTTTTTTCCTACCAAGTAAGCACCTGATTAGATAACTCTTGATTAATTCAGGTTATAAGAGCCGAAGATGTGCCTAAATCAAAATGGAAAATCATTTATATTCTGGTTGTCTATTTAGGCATACAAGTGGACACGAACAGAGCTATTGCTGAAATCTGTCATTTCAAATGTGTGGCATGACTGTCAAGTCTCAGAATTATATCATTTTCCACCCCACACATGTCTGTGGAATTAACTCTTTTTTCTTTACTGGTATTGATTACAGGATCAATTTTATAATTGAGGAAAAACATCAGATTAAAGAACTTGTTCTGCTGTTTTTATGCTAAAGCTCACTATCTTTTGTCCATGTTCTCCCAGGCAAAAAGAGGTAATTAAATATATCAGAGTAAAGTCTTACCTTTCAACACTAGCTGGCCTATGAACTGCATTTAGCAATAACTACATAAACAGGATGATATTAATGAACATGAACTTTAAGCAGAGATAATGACTATATATAAGCAAATCAGGATTAACTGTGATAAACTATCATTAAGGCTATCTAATCTAATAGCATTTAGTGTCTTTTTTTTTTTTACTTTCCATGAAAACAAACTTTTATTTTGTTGTTTCATTGTTGTAAAAAAAAAAGAAAAGAAACTTCATAAAAATTGTAATGCTTATAATGTTTCAAAAGCCTGAACTAACACTGATATTAAGACCTGTTTTAAAGGTCTATTTTTTGAAGATTATTTATGCCTATAAGAACTGGGGTATAGGCCAGAATTACAGGTGATGAGAGAATTCACCAGAGACAGAGTAGGGGAAATAACAGGAGGATTGCACTGAAATACACGGCTGAGAGGAGCAGCAGGCGGGATAGGAAAGGTGGAGAGGTCTGCTGTGCCACGTTAGTCCGGCTCCCCAGCTGCGGACTGAACTTGTGCTGCAGCGGCTATAGAGGTTCCCCAACAGTGCCAAGACTCAACCACCTGTGCCACTGGGGAGGCCCTAATTCCACTGTCAGTACTATACATAGTATAGTACAATATTATTGAGTATATAGTTGTTCTTATATGCCACAATCCAAACAGTACTGCATCTTGATTTGGCTATGAATCCGTAATAGTTATACTGTTAGCACCTTACCAGGGAGAAAATTTTGGATTTCTACATAAAGTTACCTACTGTATTACAGTAGAACAGAATGTTTTCCCAAAGCCATTAGTGTTTCATGTTTTTTCCTTATAATAACAAGGACTCATAAAAACACACTTTAAATTATAACAGAATAAAATTGCAGAACTGTTCATCTAAATGCTATATCTATATATAGTGGATCATGTTGCATAAGTTCATAATTCAGTTTCCACAACTGACCCCCCCAAAAAAAGTATTCCTTAAAAAAAATGTAGATTTTCCTTTTGATTTTTCTGTAAATATACTATTGATTATAAATAAGATTTTGAAAAAAAAAAAGCATTCTCCAGAAAGGATAATTGACTTAGTTATTTTTCCATGAGACTTGCCTATGAGGGTTGGTGATGAGGCTACAATTCTGTTAATTCCTGCAAATTCATGGTAACTTTGCATGAAACTATAGCACATTGTTTACAGATATGAATTACTATGATTGTAATTTTGATTGCAACTGTAGTCTATAAGTAGCACTAGTTCTGATAACACCAAATTTTCCTCACTGCCATAGTGTTACACATGAAAGGACATTTAAAAAATTAAAGTAAATTTGAATTTGCAATGCAAGATATTTATGAATATCATTTGTGGTTGTTGAAAGCACACCAAAAAACTAAGAATAACTAGAGTAATATGTAAGTTTTTTTTTTATCTGCCATTTCTTTAATTACTTTATTTGAAATAAGGTTGCAAGAAATATAAGTGTCAGTCTGGGACTTACTAAGAGCACTTAACAATGCTCACTATTCTGGACTTGTTGCTGATCTGATTTCTGATTTGGCTAGAAGTGTGTCCAGGGAATTGTAGTTTACTGTATAGTCTTTGTAAACTCACTTACAAAGGAGATTCTTACTTACATAATAAATACTTTTGTGCATTAAAAATCCATGGCCCTTAACCATATCTCAAAGGCCAAATTAAGAATTTCATAGTAGAATGATGAGACTGATTGAGAATGATGACCCTGATGGTATGGGAAAGGGAAGGGAGATCAACTCTATGATGCAGCTGTGACTATGCAGGCTATGATTTGTATTAGTAGCAAATAAGGTAAATTATCAAAATGTTTTCGGATCACGTTCACCATAGTATAACTACATTTCCCCCATCCTTTCTCCCTCCTTCAAAGCTGAGAAGTCCGGTGTAAATTTTTAGGACTATTGGACAACTCAAGTTACCAATTCATGTGTTGTCATCATCCATGGCTGGTGTGTCCCCTCACTTAGTTAGCTCAGTCTCCCCTTTCTCTCCAAATCCTTTCTTTCTTCCTCTTCAGCCCTAACTCAACTTCAGGTTGTGAAAGTAGACATAAGAAGAGAAAGCATTAGGCAGTGTTCCGGTGAAAGGCAGTGGAGAAACCTCATGCAGGTAGCCACAAAGCAAGTGTAGGATATATGCCTGCTCCCTTTTCTCTTAGTCATGTTCCAGAACACTTTGGGCATCTAGGGTTGGCAATTTAAAGAGTCAAAGCCACCACATTCATATCAAGTTCTTCTGGAAGGTACTAGGCCGAGGAGAGTCTTATAAGTGATGAGGTAAAGGGCTTAAATTACATCCCTGAAATTTCATTTAACATTTTGATAGACCTGACCTAAGTAATTTCACTTATGTGGGTGCACAGGGACAATCCCCACTTTACAGATGATGTAATTTAAAGTGACACTAGAAAGCATCCTGATATTCAGGAATAAGTACATGGCAGGAAAGAAAATCAGTCAATGCTCCAACTACAACTTTAGTTTCCTTCTGAGTGTTTTCTACATTATCAATTCATTATTTTTCATGCTACACAATATTTTTTCAAATAACCAAGAAGATAAAAGGGGCATAGCATTTACTTATCTCTCATGATATGCTCAATGGAAAATTTTTATGATGCTCATAGGTATCCTAACAACTTATTAAAATTTACCAGACCAGCATTTCATTTTAAAATATTTTTCACTGGTGAAAATTAGAATTACTATAATCACTTTTAAAAATGGTTAGCTATAAGTATTCATTTAGGATAAATTCTGAATTCTTAGCAATCATTTAATATAAAATATCATCTATAGACTATTTTCAAATATGACAAGTTTATGAATGTTAACTTTAATAACTCATGAAGCTGACAAAATGTTGTTTCATAGACATTTAATAAAACACATTTATTTTGGATTTGCCACTTACTTTTCATACTTTCCAGGGAATTACCTTTTTCTTGATCCCCAGCTTGTTTTGCGAGGCCAGTAGAAAATCTAGAGTCCCCTAACATCATGCCTCTGGTGCCTGATAAATAAATTGGCCTGGGCATTGTGCCAGGCACTTTACAGACCTTATCTCATAAGATTATCTGTCCATTTAAAAAAACATGCTGGGCTACAGTTAATAGGCTGCTGCGGCAAAGCCCCAGAAAACCATTAAATAAAGAGGATGATCTCCTAGGGAATTACTAACAAACCAGCAATTTTAGTGTTACTCTATTTGAATAACAATTGAACTGGGAAAAATTACAGTGAAGATAGAGTGAATTGAAGATACATGACAAAAATCCATCCCATCTCTCCTTTAAAAATGTTACCAGAAAGCTTAATAAAATGTGGACTTTTATAAAAATGTATCAATATTGGTTCAGTGCATCATACCATTGTTGCATGTACGTTTTCATTTTTTAAGATTTTATTTATTTTTGTGCAGATGAACTAGGGTATAGTCCAGAGGTGCAGGAGGTAAGTAGATTCACCAGAGACAGAGTAGGGAACAGAACAGACAGATCTACAAAACACATTGCTGAGGGGAGCAGTGGGTGAGACACGAGAGGTCTGCTGTGCCCATGTGGGTCACCTCCCTGGTGGGGATCAAACTTAAGTCACAGAAACTCATGTGGTGAGAGTCTGAGACTTGAACCCTAAGTCACCAGGGATACTCCACATTTGTAAGTTCTTAAAAAGTAAATTGGATACCTTTTTATGAGAGGATTCTTTGCACTATCTTGGTATTTTTTTCTGTAAACCTAAAACTATTCTAAAATAAAGTTTATTTAATTGAGGCAAATAGTGGCTTACCACACTATATGGTTTTTAGTTGCACTATTTCTATCTCAGATATTGAATATTTCTGAAACACACTGCTGAGGGGAGTAGTGGGCAAGACAGGAGTCTTGGGATCTAATGGGTGCTGCAGTAGCTTGAATAGTTCCATAGTGCTGAGACTTAAATAACCCTTGTACCACCAAGGGGGCCCACATCCTATATTCTTTAGCATCAGTTTACAAATAACTAATCCAGTATATTTGATACTACCTTATAAGGAGATTTCACTGGCCTATTATTAAGATTTCTTTATTAAAAAAATATTCCTTTAGCGGCCCTCCCTGGTGGCACAGCGGATTAAAGCACGGCACTAAGAAGCTTAAGCCACTTCTGCATGAGTTTGATCCCTGCCTGCCCCGGAGGTGATCCACAGGGCACTGTAGACCTCTCCTGATCCGCCCACTCTTCCCCTCAGCAGTGTACGTTGTCTATCTGCCTGTTCTGCTTTCCACTCTGTCTTTGGTGAATCCTCTCACCCTTCACATCTCTGGCCTGTACCCCAGTTCAATATGAATAAATAAATCTTTAAAAAAAATTGAAAAAAAATTCTTTAAAATGTGCTGTCTGAAAACTTAAAGCAAACCATTGAAATATGGCTGCAGAATTAAATTTTTTGGGGGAACAGACAGGAATCAAAGAGGAAAGATGGTGGATGGTCTATTGGTCTACAGTTGAGGATTCTGAGTGCTTTGGTGTTGGTTGTGGTAACATACATTTGAAGACGTATGACTATAGTCCCCTAATTCATAGGTAGTGTTTTAAGTCAATGTTACCGCAATAAAAAATATATGAGGGTTCTCCCTGGTGGCAAAATGGGTTATAGCACTGCATTATGAAGCTCTCGGAAGCCACTGCAGCAGATGTTGGATCTCTGGCCAATGAGCTGACCCACATGGCACAG
>NW_004567106.1:5935189-5958865 GCF_000260355.1 Condylura cristata | reverse complement strand
CTGTGCTTTAACCCGCTGTGCCACCAGGGAGGGCCTAAACAGTAAATTTTTGATGTAAATTAACTAAAAAATCTAAATATACAGTAACACTTAATATGGAATTAAAAAATTAACTTGTTACTTGGAATCACTGGACTACTTGGAATGCATGGAATCACTGACTTACCAAGTATGTAGAGACGTCTCCCAAACAAAAATATATTGTCACTAAGAATTAAAGTCTCTGAAATATTTCTACTGCAAGTTATATGTTTTTCCAAGGCTAGAAGTTCTTTATCCACAAAGCAAGCAATGATGTCACCATAAATAGTTTTGAAGTTATTGCCTCAGTCAATTTAAATTATATGTTGATCAGAGTGTTCAACCAAGACAGTTACTAGACACTTGTCATTTCCAGTAAGGGTCACCTGAACACTAGATGCTGTCTGTAATGGAAACCTCACCACCTCGTGGAGTCAAGTTCAGAAGCTTTAAAAGTCACACAGTTCATATCCCAGATTTAATTTTACCCTTATGCAATTTAAATTAGAATATGTACCAGTCTTCTAACTATACTATATAATTAAAGCAGCATGTCAAGGCATGTTTCATTTCTGAATTCTTTTTAGATCTTTTTCTTTCCACTAACACTACAATCTGTTATACATTCTTTGGTCAAATTTTGCATATCTCTTACAGCCTTTGTTAGGAACTCTAGGAACCCATTTGTAGGAACTCGATTGACTAGAGAATTTACAATGAAAGAGCAAAAAAGCTGCCTTATATTTAGAATGCCTCATTTATACCTTCCTGAAGGAGGAAGATAAAATAGACTAAATTGTGTTTAGGGATTTATTTTACAAACAATTTTATATTGATTCTCAATCCCAAAAAAATGTTGAAAAATCTAAAAAGTAATTCATAATCTTGTAGGAAAAGCTACAGATAGATCTCCTTTATATCACAGAGGAGGGCTCTAGCTTTATCTGAGTCATGAATAAAAAGATATTGGCACCCAGTACAGGATTATCATCTGCCTACTCAGAAAAATGATTAATTTTAGATAAATGGATGCTGGCTTCAGACACCCTGATTGTATTTCCTGGATACTGCTGCAGCAACACTCACCCCACTCAGATGTTATAAAGTATTCAGCAGGATGGTTCTTTTCTACTCAGTAACACAAAGCATTCCAGATTTAATTTAGTTCCTATATAGAATAGCTGAATTTTACCTCATTCTAGCATCACTTTACCAATAACAATGTCTTACTCCTTAATTTTACTTTGACACACACATATTTGTGGTTCTTTCATTGCCCATCTCTATATTTCATTACATAAAAGTGGCTTAATTATACAGTATTATCAAAAAATTATACCACTTAAAAAAATTAACAAGTTATAGAGAGAAAACGATCAGTCAGATGTGAAATAAAAATTGCAGAGTATGATTATGCTTTAGTATTCCATGAAAAACTTTTTTTCTAAATATTTAGTTTAATAATAATTATAAGGTTTGTTTTGTTCAAAATTAGCTATTGCCTTTTATCTTTAAATCACCAAGGAAAAATCTGTTGAAGGCAAAGCAGATATAAACTAAAGCTAAACACCTGTATTCGGATTCCAATGAAATAAAAACATGATCAAGAATGTCCCTCTTTATCAGCCACCAGTCTTGAAGAATAATCTCATAATAAATGTTAAGACTAGCCTGGTTTCCAAATATATCACTGGAGACAAATTTCTAAGAACTAAGGATGAGTCACTGAACACATATCACAATCCTGACCTCAACCTCTAGAAACTCATTAGTATCACTTCCCACAACCCAGTAATCCTGAGACCCAATATCGACTTTCATTCAAGAGTCAAAGCTTAAAATTGTGTTTTATTGTGTTTACTGTCTTGTTGTCTTATTATTGAAAAGTTACACAAACACACAAATGAGAGAGACATTGACCATGGATTCATGGTCTTTAAGTACAACATTTTGAGTAGTGTACTAGCCATTAAACCCATTAAACAATGATGACACTATCAATTCTGCTTACGATATAAATGAAGTTACTTTTTCTACTGAACCACAGCCAGAAGTGTTTGGCCTCTAACAAAACTAATCTTTTTTTTTTTTTTTTAACATTTTAAATGGACAGGTTTATTAGTAAGAAAGAGAAAGAAAAAGAGAGGCACCTGTACAGTCACAGGCAGGAAGGAACTAAACCAAACTATCCCTATTAAAAATTGTCATCATGGCCCTCTCTGGTGGCGCAGAGGGTTAAAGCACAGCACTGAGAAGCTAAAGCCGCTTCCACATGAGTTCGATCCCCGCCTGTCCCGGAGGTGACCACATGGCGTGGCAGACCTCTCCTGACCCGCCGGCTGCTGCCCTCAGCAGTTACTTCGTCGATCTGCCTGTTGTGCTCCCCACTCTGTCTCTGGTGAAGACTCTCACTGCCCCTGAGCCTCTGGCCTGTACCCCACCTCTGTATGCACAAAAAAAAAAAAATTGTCATCATGAACAAATTTAATCACAGAAAGAACAATCAATACTCAAGTTGTTTGGCTAAAGAGTTAGTAATTCTAAAGACTTATTGATTTTGAGCATCATAGTTGACCCCAAATGTTGCCTTGATACATAAGCCTCACTCATCTTGTGTTACTAATAGTTGGATACACACATACATATATTTAGTATATCATTATTTTTACTGAAAAAAGTAAAAGTGGCCAGACCAATTGAAGTGTCCATTTTTATTCATATACAAAACACTGGAAGACATTATTTCTACCAACTGGGCCATAGGTACAAAGGTAAGACCTTTTTGTTAATTTAGGTAGTACCTTAGTACCTTTCCATGATAGCTTTGCTTATGAGCTCCACTAGGAAAAAACATCCATATTAAAATGGATTATTTTTATATGTGGCTGAAGGGAGCACATGTAGAATAGAGAAGTGATTGTCATAGAGACAAGGATATAGATTGAGAGGCCCATCCCCCACTGTGAAGTTACTATGGTATCAGGGAGTTTGTGCTCCCAAATGAAGCAGACACACCCTTCTATGTTTTCATGACCTATGACTCAGTTCACCAAAATGTAATTTTTTCTGATTATTATATATATTAAAATAATGTTTTGTATCCCAAGAGGCTCTGCAATGTCTACAACTGTTCATGATAGTGGTTTCTGAAGAAACATGGAGTGGTCCTGAATTTGAATGGACAAAAAGGACATTAAATTTAGTGAAGTTGGGAAGGTTGCAGGAAAACATAGGGTTGTTGCAAATCTCTTTTAGATATCTAAGACAGTCAATCTTTAAAAATATTTCATTATGCTGTTTCTACTCTATTGCTGCTTTGGTTATATGAAATAAGAAAGATTTGTAGTTCCTTAGAATTAGATTAATATTTTCTTTTGCACACACACACACACACACACACACACACACACACACACACATATATATATATATATATACACTTCAATTGTAGTACCTCTGTGGTGGTACAAGATATTGAGATTGAGTCTTGGCAGCAATCACCGAAGCACAAATTTGATCCCCAGTCAGGGAGGTGACCCACATGACACAGCAGACCTTTCCTGTCCTGCCCACTGCTTCTCTCAGCAGTGTATTTCAGTAGATCTGCATGTTCTACTCTCTGCTTTGTCTCTGATGAAATCCTCCCAACTCCCTGATACTCTGACCCTCACCCTAGCTTGTATATGCATAAATGAATGTCTTTAAATAAATAAATTTCAATTGTATTCTAAACATTATACAAATGAAATACAATATTTTTTGGAAATATTTCTGAGTCCTTTCGCAAACATTCTAAATAGTTATTAATACCATAAAATATAGTATTCATCATATTACTTCTCTGGATGAAAACATTTAATGATTCTCTATGACCATAAAATTCAGTTTCAATAGCTCTAATACACTTTACTGAAAATATATTTCTGAAGAACGCTCTATTAAGAAACATCTCATTTCCAATATTTTTTGTCATTTATAACATAGCTGTAAAGTAAGTAATTTGAGGACAATATCAACTAGCCTCTTGTTCCCACATTTCCTTAATCTTAAAAGGGTATATCAGTGATGCTAAGTTCCTTTGCAACTATAAACTTATATTTATTCAACTCTGTACACCGATCAAATGTATAGCAAAATCAAATGCTAAAATAGATATTAGCTTACTGATAATGTTCTCTAGCATAATGAATTATTGTTACAAATATATCACTCCAGTCATAAATAACTTTGACTGTTGAAAGCAACTTTGCTGCTATTGAAATATTTCTTAAAGTTATATAACGCTAAATTAAGACGTATTGTGTTTCATGTCACATGACAGAACCAAACCAAGTGTGTTGGTAAATCATGTCTTTAGAGATTTTCCATCTGCCAAAGTAGCAGAAAATAAACATAATTCATAGTGTAGTGTTATTTGTAGGTTCCAAGCTCTCTGTACAGAACTGAGGCACTTAAAATATTTTCCAAGCATACATTCCAGACTTCCATTCCATTTTCAAATTCTGCCTTCGTGGTTGCATACAATTTAGAAAAAACAGCATGCAAGTTTCAATAGGAAAAAAAAAAAAAACTAGGATCATGGCAGTATAATTATCCTGTAATCTTCTTCCTCTGTAATTTACTATCAGTGTTTTCATTTTTCTTAGTGCAAAATGTTTTGAAATGGTCTACTCTTTGACTACTTATTCTACTTTGACTCTTTCAATGATTGCCACTAGGCTTCCAAAACTATTTTAATGACTATATCTTTTTAAGTGTCCAAGAAATAAAATAAAATGAATTTTTTACAAGCCACCTTAATCCTCAAGTTTTTTTGACCTCTATTTACAAATTGTATCATGACCACCCACCCTCTTCTACCTGCCCTATACATCAACCTTCAAGTTCTTGTGTTTTCTTATTTCTCCACCTATTTCTGATGTTTTGTTGCCTCTTTCATTGACTTCCACTTACTCATTTCTTAAAACTAGGTGTTCCATAGGGTACTCTGGCTTATGTTTTTTTCTTTATCTTAGAATCAAACTGGTTTCCATGGTATCAACTTTTCCCTTACAAATGACTATGAAATTTGCAAATTTGCATCACAATCCAGACTTCTCCAGATCTCTAGCTTTAAATTCTTTTTTACTTGGATGTCCCCATGGCAACTTCACTTGAATTTAATATGTACAAACTATTTTCTTCCCCAATCTGGGTTCAATTCTCTATTCTACCTGTATTCTGAAAAATCTTAGTCTTTCTAGTTACTAACATTCAAGTGCAGAGTCACCTTTAAATCCTAGTATTCTCGTTCCTACATCCAGTTAATTAAGTCATATCTACCTTGGTGATGACTTACACATCTTTAATTTCAGCAACTTCCTCAGTTTTTACTTTAATGTCTCAACTAACTAACATGCTTGAAGACCCACCTTAGCCTTAGGCTAGTGAAAAATTTCAATTTAACAGGGTTTTTAGGGACTGAGGTATCTGAACTGTGCTTTGATGATATGCATCAGCTGTGAACACTACGTCTTCCTATTTTGACTTTCAGTCATTTGGCCCAGACATCCCTGAGTGTGGATTATCCTTGTTCAACCTAGTCTAAAAATCATGATCTTATAAGCTCTACCAACCAGCAGTTCCCATGACAGACTCCCACAAATTTATAAACAGAACAACACATGCATTATTTTTTATGAAGACATTGCATTTCATGTTGACTTTTTTTTTCTAAATAAAACAATAATGTAGGCCCTCCCTGGTGGCATAGCAGGTTAAAGCACAGCACTGAGAAACTAAAGCCACTTCCACATGAGTTCGATTCTCACCTGTCCTGGAGGTGACCACATAGCATGGCAGAACTCTCCTGACCCGCCCGCTGATCCCCTCAGCAGTGTACTTCGTCAATCTGCCTGTTCTGTTCCCCACTCTGTCTCTGGTGAAGCCTCTTACCGCCCCTGAGCCTCAGGCCTGTACCCCAATTTGTACGCACAAATAAATAAATATTTAAAACAAAACAAAACAAAACAATAATGTAGAAGTGCTTAGATGATACTGGGAAATTTAAAATAAATCACCACCAATTTCCACTAATTTTAACATTTTGCCAATAATTGTATTTATCATATATTCCCAGAATAGACCTTAGTCAAAAAGCATGAAAATTTTTCCAGAAAAGTTGAACAAATTTATAATTTGACAGTCATAAAACAGTACTCATTTGCCAACCACAGAATACTTAACAGTGCTCTGCCTGCTTTCAGGATTTTCCAACTCCAATTCCTCTATATTTCAAAGGCAACTAACTTTCTAAAACACAGTTATAGTTAAAAGCACTCAACAAATCCCAGTGATTCCCTGTTACCCACAGAGTAAAACTCTAACCTCTCAGTATGGCATTGGCATCCTCCACAAACTGATTGCAACATCCTTTTTGCTTCTTAGCTACTTTCCAGTCACTGTCTTGCTCAGATCAGCGGTTTTACGCTAAGGCTAAAATCAGAGTCACCTGGTGACATTTTACTAAGCATACTTGAGTGTTACATTCCACACTAATTAAAGAAGAGCCAGAAACTTTTTTTTTTTTAATTCTCCACCAGATGATTCTAACAGACAGCCAGAGTTTAAATAACTACAAAGAAGACCTCTCTTTACTGAAGTGAAATAGATAGAGACCTTGGAGAACACACGTCAAAAATGAAAATTCTTGAACCTCACTTTAAGGGTATTAACTAAAATTTTTGAAGAATATAAAGTACGAATCTCCAATTTAACAAAGCAAGGATTGTATAGACTGAGAAATACACTCTAGCCACAATAGACTATTGCCATTTCATTAATGAGTTCTCACATTTCACAAATTTATAACATATGTCTGCTCTTTATATATCCATCTTAAAAAGTGTTTTTAAACCCCTATATTCCAACAACACTTACTTTATTCCCACATAAATCTTTTTTTGTTTTTTTCTTAATGCCAAGTTTAAATGATGGTTCTCTAGCTAGGTTTAATTGTTTCAGCAGTTTGTATTTTCAGTGCTTGTTTATATCTTATTATAGTATTTATTCTCTCTAGCCCTATATTGAACATAATTGTGGGGATTTCAAGCTCCACTAGTAAAATGAATATTTCATGTGTAGATTCAATTTCTGATTTACATGAATGTCTCCACAGTGTTCTGGCATATTTTTCTACACATAGTAGACATATGTTAAATGTCTGAATTGAATAACAGAGTATTCCTAGTCTATGTTCTCCATAATAAATAATTGAATAAATAATTCCCAAACGCTGCTCCATAATGTTTTTTTGTTTGTTTGTTTTTTGTTTTTGTCAAATGTCTTTGTCTCCATGATGAAAAGGGTAATCTAATTTTCCCATTTTGTGCATCTTCAAGTACCCTTTGATTTGGTAGTTAAGCTTACTCTTATTTGCTCTGCTTAGTAGCTTATGTATGCAAAAGGCTTTTCCCAAGGTGTAAGTCATTATGATCACCATTAATGACCTTACACTGATTTTTAGATATGTCAAAACAAAACAAACAAACAAAAAAATGTTTAGTGAAAGTGTGTTGCACAGCTATCAGAGGCTGAGTAGATTCACTATTGGTTTTAACAAATTAAAAGTGAATTTTGGAGCCCTTGGCATCATCTTCACAGGTTTTAATAATAAACAGGAAAACCAGCCAACAAGGAGAGTAACGTGAACCCCGTGCCGCAGGATGAAACACTCCCTCCCTTGTAGGCTCAGCTGTGCACAGGTGCATATGCACACATACCCATGTTCCATGGGTCCACACTCAAGCCTGCAGGCCCCACACACATGTGCCTCCTGTGCCAACATGATCAAGGCCATAGGTGATATAGCCACCAGAGGCTAGTGTGTAAAAAGCCTGCTTCCATCACTTACTCTACAAGGTGATTCAGTGTGTTCTCTTTTCTTTAGTACACAAGTACAACTGAAAGCTTAAAGTGGGATCTAGTATTCCCACGAGTGAATATCCTTATTCCAAAGGAATGAACTCAAGAAGCATTCACAAAATGCTCTTCAACTCTGCTGCTTAGAAGATCATGTGCAAATAAAAGGACTTTAGGGTTATCAAGACATTGATAACATTGAGCTACTCTTTCTAGCTCAATGTTTCTAAAACATTGAACATTGTGGGGTCAATATTCCCTAAAAGAATCAGATAGACTTTTAGGACTCCTCACTTTGATATGGGACTAGAGGTCAATCCCGAGTGTGTGTAGTCCATTGTCCTTTCTTAAAAACTGCAGATTGTTTTGTGTGGAGAGCCTGCTGGCACAGGGGTGTGGGGTTTGGAGTGGGGGGCGGGGAGAGTGGGGAAGGGGCTCCCTGAGGATCTTTTGTCCTTATCTGAGTCTTTCTCCTTTCCTAATTAAAAAAGTGATCACTGGCCCTCCCTCGTGGCGCAGCGGGTTAAAGCACAGCACTAAGAAGCTTGAGCCACTTCCACATGAGTTCGATTCCTGCCTGCCCCGGAGGTGACCACATGGCATGGCAGACCTCTCCTGACCCGCAGGGTACTTCATGGATCTGCCTGCTCTGCTCCCCACTCTGTCCCTGGTGAATCCTCTCACCCTCCGCATCTCTGGCCTGTACCCCAGTTCTGTACGAATAAATAAGTCTTAAAAAAAAAAAGTGATCACTGTTCCCTTTTTGGTGACCTAGAAAAATGTGGCTTAGGTTTAAATTTAAGAGTGAACCTATCTTCTCTCTCTAAGAATTTCATTCTTTCCTCTTAAGAGTAGAGATAAGATCACCTCTTCCTTTTCTATCTTGTCAAGTTCCTCCCTCTATCTCCTTGATGCCTCAGGTCTCTAAAAGTAATAAATGTCCTGGTCCTCTTCATTATTCTTTGGATCTTGCAACCACATAGATTTTCTATATATATGTTACTATATTTTGACTTTTTAGCCTACAAATATTTGATGATAATTTGTTCATCTGTCCCACTCTTAAAGAACCCAGATAGGATGGGGAAAATTTTCCATGACCCAACACATCTTTCACATGTTTTATATTTTACGTATGTTTACATTTAGTTATGTTTTTACCTTGCTCTCCTATGATTCAGGAACATCTCACCCCTATTAGGCTTTGAACTACTAATGTTAGGGACTGAGATTTTACATGCTTGAGTTTCTCATAATGCTGAAGATCTTACCTGGCATATCGAAAGTATGGAAATATCTAGCATGGGAGAGTAAAAATGAAAGATTATCCTTAGATCACATGTATTATGTAGGATTTTTTCTTTCAATTGTCTTTATACAAACTATTAACTATCTTCCATTTCCAGAGAAATTTACCTTAAAGAGGAGCAAAAAGTGACTTTGTAATGATGGGGATGGAGAAGAGGTAATAAATCTCTTTGCCTGAGTTAAATAGCCCGATTCTTTCAAGCTTGTGCAAGGTATTTAAATATCTCTGTGCAAGGTATTTAAATACCTCTTGTTAAAGCAAAACTTTTCAATAAATTTTGGACAAAAAATTTATCTGTTTGTTGTAAATATTAAGTTAATATGTGAAAAGCATTTACTGCACAGCGTAACAAAAATAACCAGTAAATGGTATTTAGTTTTTTAAATCCTTTCTTAAACAGACAAAAGTAAGTTGGGAATTTGTTTTTTCAGAAACATTTGATTCCAGAGAATAAAACATAAGTACACTTCCTGACATGAGTTATAAGTTCCTTATTTATTAGGAATAAGTCGAGTAACAGGGTGGATAGATAGAATAATTGAAAAAAAGATTCCTCTGGAATCTTACATTTCAATCCAAGTTCAGCCACTTGTCAGTTATTTGAATGTGTCTATCTACTCTAAAGAAATGACACTGGGAGGAAAATCACTATGCCTCTTTCCCACTGGAATGTCAGAAAAAAAAATGCTGCTTGAGTCACTTTCCCTTAGTGGATAAAACACAAGAACTATGGCATCTGGAAACTCAAATGTGAAGTGTTCATTGAGAGGACTGCATACAATTGTAATTACACATACCAATCAAAAACTCTCCAAACTGTGTTGTTTCTATTACTACTTGCTCAAAATTTACTCTTGACACTTAAAAGTATGGTTGATTGAAGCAAGAAAATAAAGTAAATTGTCTTTAAGTATTTCAGATAGCTATGACTAAATTTAGAAGACAGCAACTCCACAACTGAAAATCTATCCAGCAGTGGAAAATATACATTGAGAAAATGCAGGGTAAAAACTATTGTTTCTAAATGTGTTACATTATAACACACAAAGTTGTCAGCATCAGATGATTTTTAACTTACAGATGATTTTTAAATTACAATTTCATATGTGTAAATAGGCTTTAAAACAACACCAATTAGGTTATCATTATGAAGAAGGAATATCTTGCTGATATTTTGCATGACTTATATGGGGTATTATAATGATTAATTTTCTTATTAGTGGAAGAACCAAAATATATGAAGAAAAATGGAAACAAATATGGCAGGAAATCACATGTGGTCTCTTTTTAGAGTAGCAAAAAAAAAAAAAAAAGAAAAGGGGGGAGAAACACTGTTCTGTACTAAGAATGGTTTCATAAAGAAAAAAATGGTGTCATTTTATCTATGTGTAAAAGGGTAATTTGCGTTTGTACATGTTTTTCAATAGCAAAATCTTATAATTCTGCCACTGACTTGGACCAGCATTCATACTAACAAGCTCTGCAGTTAGTGTAAGTCCCCACTTTGTCTCTAGTACAGTCCATCACTGGGGATGGGAAGCGTGCCAGAAACCAGGCTGGTATCGTTCATAAGCTTCCACTCACAACATTCTATTGAGAGGAAGGTCTCAGGGAAATGTTTGTAAAATGAAGTTTGTAAAGCAATAATTCCAATTTTCTTATAGTTAACATGGTTTTAGTTGAATAGATGAGGTAAGAAAATCTGTAGACCTCTGTGGCTTAAAACTCTCTCTAAAAAATGAGCTAGTTCTACAAAGGAGGCAGTGTAAAATCAAGATATCTTGATATATTTCAATGTGAATGTAAACATTAACAGAATTGAATTGGAGAGTAGTTTTTATGAAACATGAAAAGATAACACCAAAGGATGTTGGCCTGGGGATAAGAGTTAAAAACAAAATGCAAATTGAGATACAAATGGGATATTTGTTAAAAGGAATATGTTTAATAAAGAAAATAACAGTTAAGAGGTTGTCATTTTAAATTTGAAAGGGTTGAGCTACATACAAGGGGGATGAGTTATAAATGAAATTATAATTCAAGAATGTTGTCTATAGAGAAAATACTGGGATGGAAATGCATTTTTTTTCATTTTTGTCAGTCCAAGCGAACTAGTTGATGCTTTAAATTAAGGAATCAGTAAATTAGATTGGGTTTACAGGAAAGACTCCATGATTAATAAGCAACGTCAATCAAGAGATTTGGCAATAAATATGATATGTACCTCCCAGGTCAGAATTAGCAAGCAAGATAGAGCACAAAGCCTCGGCATTATCCAGATTTGGGTGTAAGAAGGAGTTCGACTAGGCCACAAAAGAGATTTGGAAAAAAAATTCAGGGAAGTTTAGAGTCACAGAGACCAAGGGAGGAGAAAAGGCATAAAAAAGGATGCTGTGGCCAATGTAATCACACTGTGCAAAGCACATGAAAGAATGAGAGTGAGAATAATCTAAGCCTGGCAGATGACAAGGTTTCTGTGTCCCTTTGTAAAAAGTGTAGCACTTCAGGCAATGATGAAATGAAACACTGAGGAATGATAGTCAATTCGTATATATCAAACAATTAAATAATTAAGTCACCTCCTCACCTCTAATTTATGGAATGATTTATCATGATATATTACTAAAATCTGAAGAATAATCTGGAAAAAAAACAAACATGGGGGATGGAGGGAAGAAAACAGTACTCAAAGATTAATTTTTGAAAATCAAATAGTTATTTTCTATTCTTGTTTTAAAATTAAGATTTAAAGTTCACTTAAAGGCAATTTTAAGATCAATGATGTATGTCTAAAAATAGACCTTTAATTCAGATTAAAACTTGAACTGTATACGAACTTTCATAACAGTCATCATTATACAGAATCAGATTTGGGTCCTTACAGTCTTCAATTAGTGCAGAAGTATCTCTTTACCTTAGGGATATTGTTGATAGTGTCTATGAATTTTTAGCAAACTACATTCCTTTTCACTGTGGACAAAAAGATGGATATTTCCACATCTGACTTACAAAGGCACCTGTCTAAAGATATCGTTGGAAATGAAATCCTCATTTCTTCTATGGTTATGTTGAGATTTGAGAACCCTGTTAAAAATTTTGCTTGCACACTCTGGCCCTTTAACACTGCTGACATTCTGACTCACTGAGACATTATGGAAACCAGAATAGAACACTGGACAGCCCACAGCGCCCAAGGCACTGGCAGTTGGAAGAGTGATGGAGGGTACTTGGGACTTCAAGGATAGGTAACAGAAAGAAGCACTTGAACAATAAAAGAAATGT
Organism: Condylura cristata; assembly: GCF_000260355.1. Taxonomy (NCBI): domain Eukaryota; kingdom Metazoa; phylum Chordata; class Mammalia; order Eulipotyphla; family Talpidae; genus Condylura; species Condylura cristata. The sequence continues at coordinate 5,946,354 of NW_004567106.1, read as the reverse complement.
AATGTTGATCTGGAGAGAAGACAAGATTTTCAAAAAGAGTAAGTTAAAAACAGATTTTTGTTTGTTTGTTTGTTTTCTATAACAACTCATTTTTTTGAGGTTTGTTGATAAGGCAAAAAAAAAAAAAAAACAGTTTAATCTTCTTATCCAAACATTATTAACTTGTATTGTACTGAGTAAAGGTTAAACAAGACAATTAAGACTTAAGAAAACTCCAGATTTAAAAAAAAAAAAAAAACTCATTGACAAGCTAAATTCATAAAATAAATTAGGGAATTATCCTAAAAATTTCACAAATCAAGAAAAATCTATAATTGCCATTACATAAGGACATTTTAATGCTGTTACTGTCAATGACTATCAGCAGATATATGTCTACAGATGATGCTCAAAATTATAAACCTTACAGTTACCTTTCATAAATATAAAAATAGATCATCTTTCTCTGTGTGTGTGTGATTGTTAAATGGTTCAGAGATAAAATATACTATAACATTAAAGGAGAAAATAATTATGTAAACAAAAGTAAGTTTTCAGTAAACTAAGTTCACTCTGCTCTAATTCATAGATTTTTTTTCTAGTATGTATTATTTATTTCATTTTTTAACTTAAAAAAAATACCCTCTGTAATCCAACCCTTCTTTGAGCATTCTCTTTCATTTCAAAGACATTGTTTATGATAATACAGTAGCGTGTGGCAAACTAAGTAAACGGGTATTTTTTTTTTTTCAAGAAGAAAATGAAAGTAAGATTTCATCACTGAAGAGATATCCTGAAAATATTAATATTGTGGAAAACTAAAAACTGGAGTCATCTGAAGGATAATAGTACTTATTATGTCCGGCTTAGTCCATTGCCAAAAGAGCAGCAAAAAGCCTTGTCCATCGGAATGTCCTCTACTACCACAAGTTCCACGTGGCAATTACTTGCATTTACTTGAAGAGAAGCAAAGACTACACCTGAAGAAATTCCTTATTCATAGGATGTTTGTAGTGGCGGAGATAGCAGCAAACACAGAAAAAAAAGTTGTATCTGATTACTTTGAACAAATATTTCAGCTAATTTCAAAACGTCGCCTAGGAGAATTAGTGACAGGAATATTGCTCCTATATCCTAGTTCTATTCTGCATATCCTTGAGACGTCCAGTGGTACATTTTACCGAATTCTTTTAGAGTATCTTAAACATAAGAAGAAGGAAGACAATTTTTTTATCCAAAGAATGAAAATTATAGTAGTATCTCATAACATCCCGACAAGGTTCTTCATGCAATGGCACATTTCAGTAATAAATGCGCCAGTCATGTATCTTGATGATGTGACACAATCACAGTCCCTTGAGGAGGTGATGACAGAGTTTCTCACCCAAACTCATAAACTGGCACTTTATCTTTTTAAGACTGTTAAAGTGGGCACTAAAGGGCCAGGAGATAACTTGCACCAACTTATACCTGAATTAATTCTCCCAGAACAAATAATAAAGTACCTGTGCAAATATGAGGAATTCATGGATCCAGAAACTTTCATAAACATGTATAATAAGCCTACACATGTCACACTGGATTCTGAGGTTGTATGGCCCGCTCCTTCCCGTTTTTAGACTTGATAGAGATGATGTGGTCAAATCTCCCAAGGAACTTGTTACTTAAATAAAGAAAACTATGTTTACCTTGAATCTTTTCATTAAAAAAGGGACAAAACATTGCACTACACATAAAAGAAATGTATTAAACATAATATTTTAAATTGATCTGTTTGATGTTAAATTCAAAATATTAGTTTAATAGGTGGAAATGTTTAATAAATGCATGATAAATTCTCAAATGTTAACATTACTTTGATAAAATCAATTTTTTTGAAGAAAAATAAATGGAAAGAGCAAACGATTTAAATTTTCATTCATTCTCTCTACAGCACCCTATATGTGGGTGTTGCTACAAAGAACAGCAACCTATGTTCAGGAAATACAAATTTTAGGGAGGAAATGGGATCCTGAGTTGCTTCTGACCTAAGAATAGGAGAAATTATTTGTAAGTTTAATCCTTTCCTGACCTTTAGTTCGGGTTCTATGTAGTACAACTTATAAGCGAAATCATCTGATATGTTTAAATGCATTCTGTCTGATTCAGACATTTATTTGTTTTCTCCTTTCTTTTTCTATTGTTTTTCCTCTGCCATCCTAAAGTCTTGTAAAGAGCTCAGAGTACATAACATATTGCTGATTAATATTTGTTGTTTAATATTTAATAAATTAAAATATCATATTTATAAACTCATTCTTAACTCTTCTTAATGTTAATTTTTCTAACACACATTCCTCCTGTTACTAAACTGAATAAAGTTTCAGGATTTGTAAAAGGGACACACACCATTCTGTATTTAAATCTGTATTATAAAATTAAAAAACAGGAATGATCTTTTCATTCTCTTGTCAAATTACTAAAATATCTGAATTTGAAAAATTTGAATTGCATTCTGAAATTGTGGTTTTTTTCCCCAGAGACTGAAACAAATAAACTATTGAAATGATATAACAATATCTCTGCCATTAAATTCAATGTCCTTCATAAGGTATTGAAGCAATCTGGGGAAAACAGAATTGAAGTAGTCAATATATTAATATTTTTAATTGCTTAAACAAATTAGAGCATTTAAATTACACTAAAAAGCATTCATCTCAGGTATAAGAAGGGAGAAATTGATTATATGGAAACTGAACATTATATATTGCTTTATAGGAAGTATGCACATATAACCAAATTGTTGACCTTATGTGGAATCATATAGAGATAAATTTTGTAAATAGCAAGAACCATATCTTCTGTATACCCTGCTATATCCACAGCATCAGATAAACATCTGTCAAATGTAAGGTATTTGATAAATTGTTTTGCATGGAAGAATACAATGCCTTCAGATAGTGTAATTCCTGGTCATTTTATAAAGCTTTTGTATTCTTAAATTATATAGTGACCTCTACATTCTTTATTACATAATTCAGAATATTTGAGCTTTGGAATTACTGACAAAGTTTACGTTTAGTTTTCTGAATTCAGGAATCATACAGATGACTTCTTACTTGTTCTCTCAGCCTTTTTTACTTACTAAGCAGGTTTTCAGATACCATCCCCATTTGAGTTCCTAGCCAACAGTGAGTGAGTAAGTGAGCTGATTACAAACTGCCTTCTAGTCAACCTTGAATTTCAAACCAGCTTAACTGCCACTGTGTTGAATAGTGAAGATGAACTGTTCCCACTAAACTCTGTTGACATATAGGCCTATGAATAACCTAAAATACTGTCATTGATTTAAGCCACTAAGTTTTGGGTGAATGGTTATGCAGAAGTCTAGAAGATATAGTGGGAGAAATTTGAAGGGTAGAAGGATGGATGGATGTCTGGATAGATAGATGGATGAATGGTGAGTTAATAGATAAATAGATAGATAGATACAGACAGACTATGATACATTTATTTATTTATTCAATCTTCGTACCTAGTATTTACTAAATATCAAGTAGTAATTATTTGCTAGCATGTCAATCACTGTGCTATCACTGAGTTACAAAATAGTAGTAAGATGTGCATCCCCCAAACTGTACAACAGAGTTTTTTTACTAGTCTATAATACTTTCTGGTATGATAAAATACTGAGTGGGATAGAAAATTAATAAATTAAGCAAACAAACAATAAAAATCAAAGTTGTTTTTAAAGGAAGTTAAATGCCTACACAATATTTTTATTTACTTAGAATACTGTTACTTTACACTTAAAAATTCACAAATTATTAACTATGAAAATAAATGGAAAATAAAGTATGAGTAAATCGAGCTACTTATATACTTAGTTATTTTAGGGGAACATGACAGAATGCATTTATTCAAATGAAATTTACCCTTCCTTGTAGTCACCTTGGCAGGGTTCCTGGTGATAACAATGCTGGAAACATTTCATGAGTCTTTAATAGCAAATAAACTATCGGGTTTATAAATCTAAAGGAGTTTAAATAGTTTAGCCTAGTTTAAATTTTTTCATCCCTAAATTATATAGACTCCATCTTGATTGCTAACCTTAATATTCAATTTTTGTCCATGGAAACATATGCTAGATATTGCTCTCATTCTCAAAGGAAGGTCTGCTCTCATTGAACATACTGAAAACAGTGTGACAGACATTTTCTCTAAGGGGGACACAAACATGTTTCCAGTAACAGTTTTATTATTAAAATTTCTATGTAGGTCATTAATATCATGTCTTTAAAAGTAGACAATACACATTTAGTTATATATGTTTCAGCATATATTATAAAATACAGAGATGGTATAGCCAGACCTTACGAGTATGATTTACTTTGATCAAATCCAAAAATAATAACTCATTAAGCCTCAGGGAAACTAAAGAGGTAATTTCCAATCCAATAGTATTTATAGTTTCCTTACAATAAAACTTTATATATAGCCAGAGTACAGGGATTCACCCAAACTGAATACCAGTAGTTTAACACTGAATACTCAACATTAAATGATCATATAACATACACTTATGTACAACAGTCAATGAACACCTAACATTTAAATGGTGAACCCAGTACCATTCTAAACCTTTTGTTTGATATGGGTACTTTAGCAATAGACTGACACATTCATTTTATGCCTACTTCAGAGCACACGAGGACATTCAGGAAGGTTATAGTTTCCTTGAAGGATAACTAAAGTACTGTTATTTGGAAAGAAAAAGACTTCCAGGGTGAATTTAAAATGTGTTCTATCTTCATTTTAATTAAAGCAGTATCTGGATTCCTTCACAGAAAATTATTAATACAAAAAAATTATATTTAGTGACTTTAGCAATACAAATTCACATTTCGACTCAGTTAAAACTATCCCTAGAAATAAAATTCCTCCAACTTCCACAGGGAAGTGGTAGTAAGATAGCATATTACCAACTTCAAACTGCAAAACACTTTTAGATAATTTCATAATGTAGTGAATAGCTTAATTCAGAATTACAGTTCTCCCCCTTGTGGCCAATTATGTAAATTTGCAGGTTACCTACAGATAAAATTTCTACAATACAGATAATAAGAAACTATTAAGGCCCTCCCTGGTGGCTCAGCAGGTTAGAGTACAGCACTGAGAAGCTAAAGCCATCTCAGCATGAGTTCGATTCCCACCTGCCCGGGAGGTGACCACATGGCGGTGCAGACCTCTCGTGACCCACCCGCTGCTCCCCTCAGCAGTGTACTTCGTGGATCTGCCTGTTCTGCTCCCCACTCTGTCTCTGGCGAAGCCTCTCACCGCCTCTGAGCCTCTAGCCTGTACCCCAGTTTTGTATGTACAAATAAATAAATCTTAAAAAAAACAACTATTAAAAGAACCCCCAAAATACAAAATATATGGTCTTTCAAATATATGCTCTTCTCATCTTGCTTTATCGATAAAGATTCTGAGACCTAAAGACATTACATTTTACTAATAGTGAAAACAAAAGTTGGTAACAGTAACCCCCAATTTCTATTTCACCAGTTGAAAAAATGGTGGTAATGTTTCATTCAGGGTTTGATTTTAACATTGAGCATTTTCTTACCTGCTACATAATATTCCTCCTGTACCCATATTGTGCATTCTGGATTTCCACAGGTATTTCCACATGCTCTAGACAGAATGTGCCATGCCTGTGCCCTCCCTGGTGGCGGAGTGGCTTAAAGCACAGCACTGTGAAGCTAGCCACAGCTGCTTCAGTGCAAGTTCGATCCCAGTCCAGGGAGGTGACCCACATAGTGCAGCAGACCTTTCCTGTCTCGCCCATTGCTCCCCTCAGCAGTATGTTTCAGTCAATCTGCCTTTTCTGCTCCCTACTCTGTCTCTGGTGAATCCTCTCACCCCCTGTACCTCTGGATTATGCCGCAGATCTTGTATGCATAAATAAATAAATCTTAAAAAAAAATGTAACCAAACACACTGTAGCATTTCTCCTGTCATATTGCTGTTGTTTATCTGCATATTTAGTTCCATGCCAGCACCTGTAAGCAAATACCATTTTTATTGAGGGGGGGGAAGATGAGTATTTGTATCTTTAGTATTTCATTTTTAAAAGGAAACATTTAAAATTCCTATAAGAATTTCTATATAAAGTTAATCATATATTTATCAAAATGTTTGTAAGATTTCAACATATTAGAATATGCTTATATGATTGATCAGCTTTTGGTCATTGTCCAAGAAGCACTTTAAAATGGCAAAATATAATAATTTTACTTTATCAGAAATCTTCAGCTTTACCCACATAATTATTTCTTTCACTCTATTTGGAAGCATACCAAGAATGCATCCTGGATGTGATTCAGTTGAATTTTTGTATTTATATATTACTACTCACTGAGCCAAGTATAGGAGCTCATTCTCAATTCATTGGAATAAAAATACCCTTTCCTGTGGGAGTATTTGAGCAAGTCACTAGTAAAGTACACATGTTCCCCACCCCCCACATTAGAAGATGCTTTCTTAATGTTTTTTTAAGTCCTTGTTTCATTAGTCACACTTATCTGTTCTTTGAGATGTATATATGCTTGATATGTCTAATTTGTCTGTTATACATATTTGTTTAGTCTAAAGTTAGAGTATAAATATGTTTCTTTTTAAGTGTATAGTTCATATTTCTGATATGTTTTTAAGAAGCTAAGCATTTTTAAAAATACTACCTAAAAATAGTACATTAAATGAACAATCTTGATTATGGAGGGTGAGATAAAAGTCACAGTATTAAACATATTTACCTTTTATAAAAATTAATTCTAGTGTAATGGTTTCCTCTCTCTCTCTTCCCAGCTTATCCTGAAATTTTTCAAGGCAAAAACAATACACTACTTCACAACCAACTTTCTTGTGATAAAAACTACATATATTGTAATATTGTAGTTGATTCTTCACTTTCTATCCTATATAGAGACAGTTCTTGAGTATATACTCTTTCAATCAAAATCAGAATAAATAAAAATTAAAAGAAATGAAACGAACAACAATTGTTATACATAAGCTAACCCATTACATGTCTTTGGCACATACTAATTTATTCCTTTTGAGGCCTCTGTTCTTCTATATCCTAGGCTCTCCAAGAATGAAAAAGAATTCCATGAATCCCTTGTGCTGTTATACAAAAAGTAAAGATTAAAAGAAAAGACTCTTCGTCTTACAATAAGGCAGTCAGAAGTAAGAATAAGGTGCTTTTTATTAAAATTCTGAATCATAGTGTTCAAATGAATGATTATCTTACCCTATAAGAGAATATCCATGGTCTAGCTCAATATTTTCCTTAAAAAAAAAAAAAAAGTATACTAACTGAATCCATTCTAATGCAGAGGCAGAGAGAAAATGAAAAACCAGGAATCTGGAAGATTATGACATCCACTAAGTACTGTGGAGTCAGAGGAACAGTAAAGAGTGCGTCATTTTTCTTTAAGCTGATGGGAAGCCATTCAAGATTTTAAGTAAGTCATAATTGAATTGATTTGGCTGCTGAGTACAGAATGGCTGGCAGGTGACATGTTGGTAGAGACAGGCACTGAGTACATTATTATACCTCTTCTGACCCATGAGGATAATAGTTTGAATTAGATGAAATGATTGAAAAATGGATCGAAGGAGATCAATTTGAGAGACAATCCACAGGCAAATAAACACAGGTTATGAAGAAGATAAAGTAACAAATATATTATGTGTCCAGTTTTCCCAACAAGATGTTATTATATGGGAAGCAGGAAATATATGGGAATATGGAGCTTTCAAGGGAAAACTTTCTTTCAATTACTGATATGGCTACAGCAGGTTGAAACCTGATATGGAATGAAGTATAGAGCACATAGATTATGTTAAATTTTACACTTTTTGAAATTTTTAAGGACTAATATATAATTTCTGATACGATAACTTCTAGGAAAGAAAAGTGAATAAAATTTGGATAAATTAAAATGAATGAAAGGAGAAATTGTTCCAAAGTTTATATTGATAATTATCACCACCACTTCCCTTAACTGTATATCTACATTTACCACAGCCAAAAATAAAACCATCAGTGCTCACTGAGCTTAATTCCTTCCTTTAGTCAAACAAAAGTCATTCAAAACATTAATTAAATAATTATCAGTTGATTGCCATGGTGTCAGTTATGTGTGTCTATATGACCCCCTAACACATAACTGACATCATGGAATCCTCCTCAAATTCATTGATTTATCATGTATTCCATTCACAATAAAACAGCTATTATTTGGCATTATGTTGAAATGGCTTTCTCATGGGTTTCTTGATTGGCTATGGAACCAGAAGACATACCTTGAATTCCATTCTCTCTTTGCATTGTCATTAGCCAGTATAAACTGAAAAAGTGTACCGGGCATTTTGTCAGGCATTAGAGATCATGATACAGTATAATCATAAATAAATAAGAATAATTTATACATCTGAACAAATAAGTATAATTTATACCCCTATCTCAGACATATAAAAGAAAACCTACAGATTGCAATGGTTTCCTAACTTCACCTAATTTTGGCAGATGAAAAGGTAACTTTAAGGAAAAAAGATACAAACATTCCTAAAAGTTAAATAGAAGTGAGTCAAATAAAAGATAAAGAGTAAGAGGTGAATGTTCCTGGCAGGGGACTTAAGAGGACACACACACATACTCTCTCTCTAGCAAAGGGCTGTTCTAAAATTTAAAGGAAAGAAGTCATATTGTGCTGCAAGAACTGAAAGAATTTCAAAAAGGCAAGATATTAAAAATGAAAGGCTGTCATAAGAGATGCGATTGGATAGTTAGGATACTTAAAGCTATATAAGTACCATGACTTTATCTCCAGTGAAACAGCACACACTGGTGCTTCAGTTAGTGGGATATTATGATTAGATACGCATTTAAGAAGGGCCTTTTGGGTTGCAGAGAAGAAACTGGAAGAAAACCAGTTGACTATATTGGATAAATACAGCAGGTAGGAGGCTACTCCCATAATCAAGGAGAGAATAGATGGGAAGTATATAGAAAGTTAATGACAACCAGAAGAGAAAGAAACAGCAAAAAATAAGAGGTATATCAGGTATGATCTGACTTACTGAATTTGAGGTGTCTGAAAAATATCAATATTGAGCTATCTAGTAGACAGTAGACTGCATTGCTCTGGAACTCAGAAGATGGGACCATACTGAGCTGGAGGTTTAGAAATCACCATAAAATTACTGAGGATTCAGTAGGAGGGCAATCACCCAGAACAAGTATATAGACTGAAGTCAACCTACTTTAAAACTCTGAGTAAATACAAGGGCAGAGACCCACAAAGGGGTCTAAAAGACATTTTTAATTTACATTGCCAAAAATAAAGAGATAAAAGCAGATGAGGGTTGTGTCACTGAAGCCAAAGGGAAAGGACATTTCCTAAAGAAGAAAGTACTCAAAAGCATCAGTTTCTGTCTCAAAGCCAAGTAAGAAATAATTGAGATAAAGATTTATTGACATGGCTTTCACTGGTGATAAGGAAATATGATCATGTAGTGGAGGCAGAAGCAAATGCAGAATATTCATTTATCTATTTTTTTGTAGAAGAAATAGGATACAGGCCAGAAGTGCAGGGTGTGTGAGAGAGAGGATTTGCCAGAGACAGTGGGGAGGAGAACACATGAGTCTACTGAAATACACGACTGAGGGGAGCAGGGGAGACAGGAGAGGTCTGCTGCACCTTAGGTCACCTCCCTGAAACTCAGTGATACCAGTGAGATTTAACCCCTAGGCCACCAGGAAGGTGCACATTGCAGTATTATAAAGAGTAAGGGATGGATGAGAAAATAGAACACGTATAAATGATAGACATGACTGGTAAGTAAGGCGTTCGTTGCTAGTGAATTTGAGGAGTCAATATGAAGGTTCAATTTAAGATTGTAAAATGTTTACGAAAATAAGGACCACCAATTCACTCTAACTTCAAAGATGGAATCTGTCTTTTATAATGATATTAGATGGCAATCATGGCCCACGAGACCCAGTTTCAAATAGCAGAGATGGTCTTATACCTAAAGACCCTCAAATGATTACCTGTCCAGTTCTAGAAAAGAATGACTGTTCAATAAACATTGCTTATTGAGCAAATGCTCTAACTTCTAGTAGAAACATAACTGTACTAAATGTGACTTTAAAATGTATGTGAGCTCTAATGTCACAGTTCAAACCATGAGTCATTTCTTATTTTCCTAGAAATAAAACACTGCCCTGAAGATGTTAAAGACTAGACTTCTGTACCCAAAATTTATTCATTTGTATATGTCATACAAAATAAATTAAAAGGTTATCATTTCTCCTAAGACCATGAAACCTGACGAGGAACATTTTAATGGTTTTCCCTCCTTTCTTTAGGGATATATGACCTTGCTATCACTGTATTGTAATAGGAAATTGGCTGTATAATATTTCTCTAGTGTGAATTATTTCTTTTCCAGAAGATAAAAAGCTGTTATTTTATTGGCTCAATGATGATTTTTTAAAAATAATTTATCAGCGATCATTACATATATATATTTTCCCTTCCATGATTCCTCCACAAATCAAATGAATCTAAAATAATAAACTTCAAATATTTTTTGGTTCTCACTTGAAAAGGGATTCCAATTATCTTTACACTTAAGGGAAAAAATGCCAAAAAGCTTTAATCTTATTTGTATTCCTCCCTGCTGTACCTGGACCTGTACATTATTATTTTTTTTCTGCAGGCTGCATCATGTCCATTTATATTTTTTTGTCAATTTTCAATCTGTTTCTTTATAATTACCATTACTTTTTTACATTGATTAACTACACTGCATATGATTTAGAGGAATAATGTCAGCTCCTTCAGGTATATGCTAGTACATTACCACCACCACTAAGGCATCCATAGTTCTCTTCCTTTAGGTATATGTTTTCACCCACCACCCAGTCTGTATATCCCTTGTCCCTTGTCCCTTTCCCTTCTCCACTCCCTCTTAACCTCAGAGTCCTCAAAGTGTTTATCAATACCCACTAGTTTTTGAAAGTGTTTTATGTTACCAAATTATCTGCTATATAAAAGTTCGGCATATACTTTGTATTATACTGGCATTTTGCTGAACATAGTTATCTCAAATAACCTCCACTTTATTGAAAATAG
>NW_004567106.1:5921412-5934054 GCF_000260355.1 Condylura cristata | reverse complement strand
TCTGGTGAAGCCTCTCACCGCCCCTGAGCCTCTGGCCTGTACCCCAGTTCTGTATGCACAAATAAATAAATTTTAAAAATATATATATATACTCTGTTAAGAAACGTGACTATCATCTCTCTAAGGTATTACGGATTTTAAAAAAGCAAATGTATACTAGGACTAGAAAGATTATTATATAGTCTATTCTGCTTGAATAGTTCAATAAGAAAATTAAGGAAGTAGACTTCACACTGCACAGTGATGATTAATAGCAAGACAGAACTAGAAATAGCTCACTTCTTACTTATTCCCTCTAAGGCAAGCAAGACTACACCTTTACTGCTTAATATAAGGACCAGATATTTCAGAAGATCCTCATATTTATTGCTAGATGTTACTTTCTACAGTCTTCGAGAAAGCACAGACACATGCAGAAACATGAAAGTTTTTAGTTAACTATTGGGTTGAATATTTATGGGTTATCAGCTGAGTGAGAGGTAGTAAGAGACAAAGAAATGTGTATGTTTTTTAACCAGGACATCATCCGGATGTACTCAACGCTTATTTTCTTATGGGTTGACTGCAATAAATCCTATTTTCCTTCCACTAAATATAATAGGAGGTGATTAAAAGTTTTATATTTCACTATTGGCCTTTTAGACAAATAATTTCTTTTTTGTAAGCTAAATGCTATTCAAGGTTTTCATTTAATATTAAGTTGAAATGAGAGTGTTTTCCTTAAGAGTCTTCTTATTCACGTTAACTAGTTGGTAAGATAATTCCTAGAAGGATCACTCACCCTTACCTGTTGCTAAAACTGTTTATTCATTCTATCATTGCCATGTCAGGGAAGCTAAAACCCAGTTTACAAGTAGTCATGATAGACTAACAGCAGTGTTATTTTTTTAATCTCTGGCAAACTATCTGATTCTTCCTGCTAATATTAACCAAAATATAGGTGTACGAGTAATTAGTTTACATGTAAAAATAATAAGATGATATCTTCTTCTTTGCATTACAGAAAAGACACCAAAACACAGTTGTTGGTGAACAGGAGTAAAATGCTTATGTAAACAGAATAGCGTCGAGATATTTATATTTATATTTACAATTATAGATAATTATAGATAAACATAGTTGATCTGAATACAGATGTTTATATACAGATGTGCATATATGTATATAGGCATATATACACAGGTATATATACACAATTCCCTGAACCTATACTAGAAAAAACAATTAAGATGTATAAAACTGCTCCCAGTCAAATAGGGCAATCAGAAATTGAACTATCAAAATTTAACAGTGTATTATAAGAAAGGCTTTGTATAAATCATACAGATCACTTCTCTACCAAACATTCTTCCCAAATTCATTCTCATTCACCTGAGAAGCTGCCCATGTATCTTTTTCAGTGTCTTTCCCCATAGTTCCCTGTTTGAACTTGACTGTGACCCTGCCACCCTCTCCTCCATCACATTCTCTTTCTCCTCTAGTTCTGCCTCTTTCTCTCTCTCTCTCTCTCTCTCTCTCTCTCTCTCTCTCTCTCTCTCTCTCATATACACACATACACACACACAACACATGTATAAGCAGGACTAGTAATTATCAGAAGCAGAGGAAGCCTATTTGTAAGGCAGCAAATGATGAAGCTGAAGTAAGTAGAAAAGATGAGATATCTGGGAATAGTAAAAAGCCAGAGCCTATTATTCCATTTCCTAGCCCTAGCTGAAGCCTGATAGCATATTCTACCTCTGGACCTTAGCAATTAATCAATTCTTCTCTTTCACTTAAGTCGGTTAAAGTGTTGTGAGCTCTATTTCAAATTTTGCAGCAATCAATTCTTTAGCAGCCAGTCAAAGTAACCTATTCATGTACAGTGTAAAGAGTTCTAGGTTTTACGATAGAAAATTCATATTCAAATCTTATATTTCTTGTAGGGCTGTAAATTGGAAAAAGTTATTAAACCTCTTTGAGCATCATGTTGTCACCTACCATTGAATGAGCATGTATACTATTATCTTTTTAAAAATGTATTTACTTATGCATACAAGAACTGGGGTACAGGACAGAAGTGCAGGGCATGAGAGAACTCACCAGAAAAGGCAGATTTACTGAAATACACTGATGAGAGGATTAGCAGGCATTACAGGAGAGGTCTGCTGTGCCATATGGATCAGCTTCCTGGCCAGGGACCCAACTCCCCGGGCAGTGGCTGCTGATAGCTTCAGTGCTACTGACTTAACCCCTGTGCCACCACAGAAGCCCATCATGTACTATTAAGTGAGATCAAATCCATATGAATATGAAAATAGCCAGTACTTCAGTAGATGTCCATTGAGTCTAGAATATGTTTGATCAGTTTGCATTTTTCATAATACATTTATGACCATTAATTGTGACAAGGAAATGAGATATTTTGAACTCTAAGTAGCAGCGTAAGAAAACCTCAAGGATGTCTGGCCAGCCTGTTGAAACACAATGTTTCTTCAATAAGCATCTAGTAGTCTAAAGATAGTCTAACTACTGAAATACACAAGGAAGTTCTTTAACAGGCTTTTGCTGCTGCTTTTAATATTCTCCAGAAGAATATGTGTGATCCTTGGATAAATGGTTAAATACGTACTCAGGAAACTGGATCTTGATCAGTTAATTAGCTGCTATTAGTATATGGTCTACATACTCTACTTATATTCTTCAAGAATAATGTGACATTAAAAATTATTCCACCATAGAATGCAAACTAGTACAACCACTATGGAAAACTGTTTGGAGGTTCCTCAAACTGCTAAACATGGAGCTTCCCTATGACCCAGCAATCCCACTCCTAGGTATCTACCCAAAAGACACAAAAACACTGATTGAAAAAGATACTTGTACCCCCATGTTTATTGCTGCTCTATTTACAATTGGAAAAACATGGAAGCAGCCCAAATGCCCAAAAGTAGATGACTGGATTAGAAAGATGTGGTACATATATACGATGGAATATTACTCAGCAACCAAAAAAGAGAAACACATGTCTTTTGCAGCAACTTGGATGGAGCTGGAAAAGATCATGCTTAGTGAGATAAGCCAGAAAGAGAAAGAAAAATACCGGATGGTTTCACTCATAGCAGGAGTATAATGGACCAGGCGAGAAAATAACAAAAATAATGACCAACCATATACCAGAGACATTCTGTGGTGGTGTAGTGGGGAATGGGATCAAAAATGGGGGGGGGGGAAGGGAGGGAAATGCACGGGACTATGGTGGTGGCACAGGGATGATTTGGTGATAGGGAACCCGTGGGGATTACAATTGAGATGAAAAAAAAATGTGCAAAATGATGTAAAAATAAACTTTTTAATAAAAAAAATTATTCCACCATAAGCCAGAAAGAGAAAGAAAAATACCAGATGGTTTCACTCATAGCAGGAGTATAATGGACCAGGCGAGAAAATAACAAAAATAATGACCAACCATATACCAGAGACATTCTGTGGGGGTGGAGTGGGGAATATGTTCAAAAACGGGGGGGGGAAGGGAGGGAAATGCACGGGACTATGGTGGTGGCACAGGGATGATTTGGTGATAGGGAACCCGTGGGGATTACAATTGAGATGGAAAAAAAAATGTGCAAAATGATGTAAAAATAAACTTTTTAATAAAAAAAATGAACATTAAAAAAAAATTATTCCACCATTGTAATCAGATGACTTAATACACTCATAAAGGAAACATTTCTCATTATTTCAAATAACTCAAATTCTAGTAAGATGAAAATGAACATATGCTGGTTTTATGGGGGTTTGTTTCCTCTGTTTCCTAGGAACTGGTTACCTAAGCATATCTACCAAAAAATAAGCTAATAACACTATGGTGCCTTGCGAGCCAACTAACAAACATAAATTGATTTTTAATATTAATATATATGATCAAAATTAATATATGACAGAAGAAAAAATACATAATAAGGGAAGCAAAATAGACATTTAGTTTCCTCCTTAAGCAGATATAATTTCGGACTTCACCTTTATATTTTACATCATTTATAGTTTACATGAGATAAGTGCTTTTGAAAAGTGTTTCATTTTTAAGTTGTTATTCAATTTTTAGTGTCTTTCAATTCTTAGAAAGTTTCTATGTTTTTCTGTAATCGCCAATAGCTTCTTATTAATTCTGAACATTTGCTAATTATACCTACACACTGACTGCTCTACATATGAATACTTTTGGAAGTTTTTTAGTCTTATCTTTTAATTTTTCCATTGGTGTAGATATCCAATTATTCCATTTATACTTTTTTTAAAAAGATTTATTTATACAGACCAGAGCTGCAGGGCGGTGGGATGATTCACCAGAGACAGAGTGGGAAGCAGAACAGGCAGATCGACAAAGTACACTGCTGAGGGGAGCAGCAAGCAAGACAGGAGAGGTCGGCTATACCATGTGGGTCAGCTCCCTGGCTGGGTTCAAACCTGTGCCACAGTGGCTGGGAAGAGCCCCATAGAGCTGCATTTTAACCCATTGTACCACCAGGGCGAGTTTTTTATTTATTCTAATCTAATATCATTTTGATCCATCAAATCTAACAAGCTTGAATGAATGAAGGGGATAAAATGTTATTATTGCCTACTGAGATTCAGCCCTGAATCACTCAGATGCTGTCATTTAGCTGAATGTGGAAGGCACAAGTTCTATTTACAAGAAACATATAGAAAGGCAATAGACATCTAAACAAACAATTAAAATGCTGTTAATCTACAGTAGAGGAATCTGAAAATGTTCATGGTGGTAGAAAGAGAATAACCATTCTCAGTGAATTGGTTTCACACCTCAATTTTGGAATCTGAAGGATTTAGAGCAAACCTTAGCTCTCGGCTAATCAGTAATTGTGAAATGTGAATCTCACCTGCAAGATGTATGGTAATAGTGCTCACATCTTACTATTGTTCGAAGAATTAAGTAAGACAATGTGTATGTTGAAGATATATGTCTGACATATGATGAATGTTTTCTACTTGTTAGTATGATTATCCACTAGGCATCGGGGGGGTATTTAGAAAAGCACAGTAACTTCCCATACAACACCCACAGCAGATCTAGTGGGAAAAGGAGAAGACAGAGGATTAGCAAATCTAAATTTTCCTCAGTTTCTGGTCTCTGAGTTATAAATTTTTGGTTCAGTAACTTCATAATATTAATGTGCACAACAAACTTGTAGGTTGCTTGTTTAAAATGTTCATCCCAGGTCCCACTGTAGATATTCTCACTCACTAAGTCTAGTTTGGAGAGCTAAAATTTGCAGTTTAACTCATTTATACAACCACTGATGAAGAGGAACTCTAAAGTCTATCCTAACTTGATGTTTTCTACAAATAAGTAAGTTGTCCTATATAACTGCTAATTTAGCATTTACATTTTCCATCTTCATAGTTTGGAATACGGGGGATGTGCATACACAAAAACTATTTACAAGTGATTGTGTATAAATCTGCCAACTTGATGGCCTTTCTCTATCACAAGTTTTAACTTGAAAAAATTTTGAATCATAATTGGAAAGATCAGAAACATGCTGTCCAGGATGCCTATCATACCAGTTTATTTGTTCAGTGTGTATATTTCATACCAGACTGTAAATTCCATTGGGCTAGATAACAAAGCTACATTCCCTGACATGAGATAGGGAGCAATGGAGAGATGCAAAGCAACAGTGGATTGGAGAAAAGGTTTAAAATGCACAGATTTACTGGTCAAATGAGATTGAAAACAAACAAACAAACAAAAAAACTCTCAAAGTTTAAGCCTAGATTGTTGGTTGAAGATGGTGTTCCTAAGTAAAGAAGAACGCACTTGGTGGAAGATTTAGTTTTGAAGATTTTGAGATTGAGCTCTCTGTGGGAGCTAACAGCAAAGTGAAAAACGACACCAGTCTATGAATCTAAAATTGAGAAATGATAAAGAGAACAATGAACTCCCTAGATACTCATGAACTCTCAGAATTTATGAATGCTTAAGTTAGTTCTTGTTAAAGAACTATGCATATTCAATTAAAACTAAAAAAATTGAGATGAAGAGAGGAGCCTAGATTATCCAGGTGAACCCAATCTAACTATATTAGTCCTTTAATACAAAGAGTTTTCCCCAGTTGCAGAGACTCAGAAAGATGGCAACAGGAGAAATTGATGGTTTTGAAAATGTGAGATGAAAGCCATGAGCCAAGGAATGCAGGCACATTTTAGAAGGTGAAAGAGGCAGAAAGATGGATTCTCCCTTAAAAGCCCAGGGGGAGGAGGGAGAGGCAGTTCTGTCTATACCTCAATTTAGCCCAGTGAGATCTCTATGGGATTTCTATGTTAAAAAATTGAAGAAGGGGCCTTCTCTGGTGGTGTAGTGGGTTAAAGCACAGCACTAAGAAGCTAAAGCCACTTCAGCATGAGTTCAACCCCCACCCTAGAGGTGATCCACATGGTGTGGCAGACCTCTCCTGACCCGCCTGTTGCTCCCCTCAGCAGTGTACTTTGTCAGTTGACCTGTTCTGCTCCCCACTCTGTCTCTGGTGAATCCTCTCACTGCCCCTGCACTTCTGGTCTGCACCCCAGTTCTGTATGCATAAATAAATAAATCTTTAAAAAGAAGAAGAAGAAGAACTGAAGAAGTATACTTTTTTCACTGTTTTTAGCAACCAGATTTGTGGTAAGTTATTATACTAGCAATAGGAAACTAATATACAGGAGGTTTGAGTTCAACATAAGTATTTTCCTATCATTCAAATTTCTACATCACATATCAAATAATTTCTTTCATTAGCTAATGTCCCTTGCAGTTTCTTCAAATGTTAGAGTTAGTGCTATAAACACTAACTAGTGTCAGGTGTTTTCTTTGGCAAACAGTTCTATTCTGATCATTCCTACTCCGATCTGGAAGTTATAATATCTGATTCACTGGCCAGCTAACTTCTAGTTAGCAGTGGCCCTGGAAAGCATCAGTGGAATTTTGGTGAGGGAAAGAGGCTATGGTTTTCTTCCTACCGCTCTGGCTCCAGTAGCAGTAGGTAACTGATGGCCTAACGAGTAGCACAATTGTGGTGTAACAGTTATAGGCACCAACCACTGTCAGTGAGTCCAATGGTGCCAGTCGGGGGGCCTGGAGCTAGGGTACCAAAGCCCAGTGGTTTCAGTGGGGGTGCCTGGAGCTAGAGTACCTGAAGGTCAGAACCAGCAGCAGTGGCAGGGCTACCAGAGAACAGATTTGTAGGGTTCAGGTAACAATTATCTTCTCCTTTGTTCTTACAGCCTTAGGGTTATAGTGACTTCCTGAATTATTAATGTTCTGGGTAGTGGCACATTTCACTTTTCTCTCCCTTATATTTTCACCACATTTGTAAATAGTTCTTTATACCACAATGCCAATTTGAAAAGCTGAGAATGGTTTCTGTTATCTTAATTAGATATTGATACAAATGCATTTATAACATGAATTGGCAAATTATGTACATAGGATAATTTCTCTTTGTTCTAGGAGCAAATAATATAGTATGAAAAGCTGTATATACACATGGACTTTAATATTTTCTCATAATGTCAACATAGGACATGCACAACCTTTAACTATGTAATATTTCCTACATTCAAATATTTTACTTGTTATCGTGAATTTTTATTGAGACAAGAATGATGGAGGAGGAAAAAGACTGTGATCGGTCCATGGAAATTTTGAAAGGCAGTGATAACTAATTAAGCACAGTAAAGAGGCTAAGATGCCTGTCAGTACAGAGTTAGACGTTTTAATATGTATAGGTACAGAGAGGAGCAGAAAAATTCCTTTTATATGGCAACAAGAACATTAAAAACAACTTATCTAACTCAATTTTGTCAAAAACAAGAAGAAACTGAGAAGCAACTTCAAATATATCAGTGTCTTGAATCAAAGTTGTATTAGGGAATCAGGAAAACTGAGTGTCTTTATTATAAAATTGTGAAAACATGGAACTGTTATTTCTGTTAACAGACAGCTAAGCGCCTCCTGGTCAGCATTGAGGATTCTTTAAAGGGTTAAGGCAGCCTCTTTTTGACAGAACAAGCCAAGAGCCATAGAAGAAATCATGGTTTGCATTTCCTTGCATACTTTTTAGGTGTTTGACACTGACTAGCATTCATTAGCTCATTTACGTCTTATAATGGCCCTATAAGTCAAGTAACGTCATCAGTGCACAAGCTGAGATCATGGTAGTAAAGCAGTCACACAGCTAGTTAGAGCTAGAGTAGAAGTCAAACCAGTTCAGTCCAATACTACTTCTTTAGAATTTTAAGGGAAATTTTATCACCTTAAAACTTTACTGTCCATGGCCCTCCCTGGTGGCACAATAGGTTAAAGACCAACACTGTGAAATTGTCTGCAGCCCACTGCAGCACAAGTTCAATCCCCAACCAGGGAAGTTACCCACATGGCATTGCAAACTTTTCCTAACCCATCCGCTGCTCTCCTCAGCAGTGTATTTCCATCAATCTGCCTGTTCTGCTCCCCACTCTGTCTCTGGTGAATGCTCTCACCATCCCTGCACCCCTGGCCTGTACCCCAGTTTTTGTATGCATAAATAAATATTTTTATTAATTAAAACAAAAACTTTAGGGACCAGTAGAGCATTTATCCACTTTAGGGGTAAATGCATAAACAATGCAAAATTCATACAAAACAATATCACAAAGCCCTATAAACACCACAATTTTATGTTCAAATACATATGAGTATGTAATCTTATTACCAAGCCAACACTGTAAGGGACTCATCTTTTAGTATAGTCCAGAGAGTCAGAAATGTACTATACCTAAAAAAGTGATCATTACCTTGGGTCTTCAATGTTATATTAATAGTCTCTAATGCCTCTTGATAAACTTTCCTTAGCACAACAAACAAAAAATTAGTTTTCTTTATTTTTATAAGAGAAATGTTAATATACCCTGAAATAAAACCCTCATTTGATCAGACCACCTATAAATAGGAATATTTTAAGTGAGTTTTAAATCATAAAATCATTCCTCAGAATAGATCTATAAAGTTAATTTCCAGTGCTTCTCTTTAATAACAATGGGTCTGTTTATGATGACTTACCACATAAGCAACTAAGATTAATGACTCAACTTAAGTTGTCTTATTTTACTGTATATAAATCATTTTTGATATTTGTTTATAACAATAAGAACAAAAAATGCTGTGGTTCATTATCTCATTTAGCACAAGCTATAGGAGGCAATGAAAAGATCTCACATAAGGACATGAGTGACAGCGTTCAGTTCTATAATGAAATAAAAAGCAGTATTTCTGCCTGAGATCCCCTTATTTCCTTGTCACATGGTTTACAGACTCTTACCTGGGTGGTATTTGTTTATTTATTTATTCATACAGAACTGGGGTACAGGCCAGAAGTCCAGAGGGTGAGAGGATTCACCAGAGATAGAGTGGGGAGCAGAACGGGCTGACTGACTGAAATACACTGCAGAAGGGAGAAGCGGGTGGGTCAGGAGAGGTCTGCAATGCCTTGTGGATCAGTCCCCTGGCCAGGGATTGAACTCCTGCTTCAGTGGCTATGATAGCTTCATGGTGCTGAGTTTTAACCTGTTGTGCCACCAGGGAGAGCCCCTGGGTGAACTTTATTTACTCTAAGAAATCTTTCCTAATTCTGGGACTAGGTTTGCTCATCCTATATGGCCCTCTTTAACAACAGTTACTTTCTTCTTTACAATAACGTGCATTTAATTAAATCATTCATTTAAGAATTCATGGTCATATATTCATAACACGTATTGTAAAGGGTATACTAGGTGTCCTATGTTTACTGACCATTTAACAATACTTGCCAAATGCATTACTGAATGAATGTATAGATGGATGATATAATGAATCATTTAAATATCTGATTCCCAATTAACATTCTTTTTCTGTTTTCAAATGTAGCAGTGTTAAGCTTCTCCCAGACCAGGCTTCTATGTCCAGTTTTCTGCCCCACACAATGACAGATTACCATGGAATTTAATTAAAATCTGCATTTCCTCCTCCTTAGTTGCTTAAAAACAATTGGTCACTCAGTCATAAGTTTCTACACTTATATGATAAGAAGTTCCAAGGTAGCAGTTTCCTGCTACATGTCATAAAACTGAGCAATCACCAAGATCAGAAATTGAATCCTAGAACTAAGTTTACATTCATAATTTAATGAAGAATTAAAAAAATTAGTTACCTAAATTTTTGTCAAACAACCAGATTACACAGTGCATTCCAGTTACTACTAGACCTAATTCTTAGATCTTTAAGTGATGTTTATAGACTATATAAATTCACCCAAGCACCCAAGAACACTCCCTATGAATATGTTTATATCAATTATAACTTCTCTCTAGGTGTACTTTCTTGCCAGTTCTATTCTCTGTGGAAAAATGGATTTTGCTATCATTTTCAGAGTGGAGTATATACTGAGGATCACAGGGAAGTAAACTGTAAAAAAAAAAAAATGATCTACTATTGGAAGGAATGCACAGGGGTACAAGGCAGTTTTATTACAATTTATTGATTGTCCTTTATAATTCCATTTCACAAATCTTCCTCTTATGGTGATTTTTCTTAAAAAGCAAATCATCAGTGATTATCACCAAATGGCCTTTCAGCAACATCATAAAGAATTTGAATTCATACCATATAATGTATGGATATTGGACCATAAGCATTGAAAATACGTGATTGGTTCTTTAACTAACTTTAAATTCATTTAAATTAGGATTGGTTAATAATCGTTGTTTTGATTTACCAATAAACTTCTTGGTAATACTGCTGTTTCCATAGTAACACAAACATATCACCATTATGCTTGTGTGTAAAATTATAACAAATTTTGCAATAAAGTTTACATATAATTTGCATACATTTTATTTTCATGATAAGCCCAAACTAGACAATAATGTTCCTCTAATCATTTATTGTTGCCTTGCCAATAACTATAAAATTCACATGCTCTCACAATGAAAACTCAACAAAATGCTATTCCTAACCACTTGTAAGAGATTTATAAATCTACATCTTGATAGAATCTTTGAATTTCAACATGCAGTATTAAGGAAAAGAAAATGAAATACTTCACAGATGTCACTGTGGACATACTCTTGTGTTTTATTAGCTGAATACATTCATTCTTACCTAACCAGTATTTTCTTCTTCACTTGTTTCAAGTTGGCAAGGTAGCTTTGGTCATAATGAAGTAGAAAAATAAAGGAGCTGAAACACTATCTAGTTACCTAAACCTATCCAAAAAAAAAAAGGTGGGTATTAATTTAATAGCTTGATATCAGTTGAATTGCATGTGTCCTTTTCTAAAACTCATTTTATTAATTTTTAAAGAATAGGGTAGTTTATAATCTAGTTAGGATAGTAGTGCTCTGTAAGGGCCATACCTGTAGTTTCCAGAGAATTGTAATATTCTGTACCTACATCTCGGACATTTAAAAGTTGTATACTGGGCCCTCCCTGGTGGCACAGTGGGTTAAAGCACTGCAGCACTAAGAAGCTAAAGCCACTTCAGCATGAGTTCAATCCCCACCCCAAAGGTGACACACATGGTACCGCAGACCCCTCCTGACCTGCCCACTGCTCCCCTCAGCAGTGTACTTCTTCGATCTGCCTTTTCTGCTCCCCACTCTGTCTCTGGTGAATCCTCTCACTGCCCTTACACCTCTGGCCTGCACCCCAGTTCTGTATGCATAAATAAATAAATCTTTAATACAAAAGTTGTACGTACACTTATAAATTGTGATCATTTTCAAAATACTTTTTCAAAATATATTTTCAAAATATTGTTCCTTAATACAAAAATTAAAAAAATAATATTTCTATTAGCTACCACTAAATATATATATAGCATAGGAAATGATGTGAATTCATGAAATTATAATTATCATTTTTAAGATTTATTTATTAATGCATAGAACTGAGTTATAGGGCAGAAGTGCTGGATGGGGGAATATGAAGATTCACCAGAGACAGAGTGGAGAACAGAACAGGCAGATTAACTGAAATACATTCTTCAGGGGTGCATGGATAGGACAGGAGCATTCTAACACACCATGTGATTCACCTCCCTGACTGGGGATCAAACTCATGCCACGGTAACTACAGATATCTTCATAGTGCTGTGCTTTAACACATTATGCCACCAGAGAGAGCCAAAATTAAAATTGTTGAACTCAATTAATTACCTATTTTAATTTGAAACTATTATTTAAAGCAAATGAACTAGTAAAATCAACAAAAAGAACTCTCTAAACTTTGATATGATAGTTATCAGAGGAGAATAGAAAGGAGAGTAGGAGAAGATAGAACAGGAATTTTAATAGTGTATGTTGCACTTGAACCTGAATGGTGGGTTCAGAGAGTCATATATACATATTGAGATATGATGCTGTACTTCCAAAATATATAGTACTCTTAGTTATTAATAAATCAAAAAATTTATTCTAAAAATATCTAATGATTTTGTTTTAGAAAATTTGGTGATATCTATTCCAGACTAAACAAGCTAATAAAAATAGTCTTAAGAAGTGCTTTAAAATGACCTGGGTTCTGTGTTATTAAATTTATCCTCTCTCTATATATTATATATATATATATATATATATATATATATATAT
>NW_004567106.1:5904223-5921312 GCF_000260355.1 Condylura cristata | reverse complement strand
GTGATATCTATTCCAGACTAAACAAGCTAATAAAAATAGTCTTAAGAAGTGCTTTAAAATGACCTGGGTTCTGTGTTATTAAATTTATCCTCTCTATATATATTATATATATATATATATATGTACATATATATACATATATATGTGTATATGTATGTACATATATGTGTACATATATATATATATAAAAGAAAAATGTCTAGAAAATGTGACACTATTTGAAAATGTGGATAATATTTTTCTAAATAAATGATATTCTATTGATTTTATCAGCTTTCAAGATTATATGAAGCACCAATATATTTCAAAACTTGTACTACATTTTCAAAGGGTGTAATAAAGCATTTTGAGTTGCAAAAAGTTCAATTAATATACAAAAAATGCAAGTTATGTACATGGAATATTTAGTGAGTTCTCACAAAATTTTCAGTCTTTTACAAGTTGTCTCTGAATAGTGGAAGGGATATCATGTTAAAGAGGAGGCGGATCTATCTACCCTTTTGTTTCTAAAGGGCAGACTAAGGTCCAGTGAGCAAAAAGAAACAGCCAGAAACATTTGAATAAAGGCAAAAGGAGACTAATCATCCACATCCGCGCTAGTGTCACAAAATTATTAGTCATTTTGATGGTCAGAAGAACCTCCCACCCACAACCTTTGGAAATACTCATTCACACTAAGAATAGTTCTAGTCATTTCCTTTGGCTTCTCCAACAAATTACTACAAAGTCACTGATTTAAAACAACACAAATATATTACTGCACCTTAAATTAGTCCATTAAGTCAGAATTCTCTCTTAGATAAAATCAAGATGCTAAAAGGGCTGTTTTTTGCTTGGAGTTCTGTAGGAGAATCAATGTACCTGTCTTTTCCAGGTTCAAAGATTACCTATGACCCTTAGTTTGGGGCACCTTTCTCTGCTTTCAAATCTGTTAACATAGCATCTTCAAAGCTCTCTCTTTGCCATTTCTGCTTATCTCTTATAAGAGCTTTTTGATTATACTGGACTCACCTGCATAATGCAGAATATTTAATTTAGTCATATCTTCAAAGAGTCTTCTGCCATGTAAAATACATGTTCATAATGGTGTGGGGGGTATCATTATTGTGCCTATCACAGTGATATCTTAAATAATATCTAGTGTTTATATTCTACAAATAAGGCAAAAAAAACTCAAATATATTATCAACTGTATAGTAATAATGATAATAAATGATCATAATAAATGAGTTGCTCTTGATGCCAGAAAGTGTGACTATCATTGTGTATGTCCACCACAGATGACTGGTATTTTAGTAAAAACTCATTATTCAGAATAATTCCAAGCTTCTTTGCAGAGTAAAATTTTCTGACTGATCCAAGAAAAGACAAGCATGAAGAAATCTTGCTGGAAAGACTGATAGGTTTAGGCAAATGGAGAACTGACGATTAGGCAACAATGACCTTGTGGCTTCTCATGGTAATGCGCCATTAGGCCCTGATGGAAAGTTGGGAGGGAGGCAGGTAAGGCAAGCAAAAGTGGAAAAGCCACAACTTATCCTCCTAAATAGAAGTAGAAAGGAAATGATAGAGTTCCGAACTTGTAAATCATTTCTCAAAAGCTATTAGATATGGAAAAGTATTTAACTTCACTAATGCATAAATTTCATGCATTTACATGTAGCCAATCTTCAGTCTCTTGTGGCCTTTAACAAAAGATGTTCTGAAATGATTATCTGGAATAAAACACTCTGTAATTTGGATTATTAGAAAGCATTAAATTATACTTGAAGCAAACGATTTTGGCAGATATTAAAGTGAGATGAGTTACCATTAAATAGTGACCACTTAATCGACCAGTAGAATAGTCTGTTTGCATACGAAAAGATTCTCACTAAATAACTTGGGAAAAATTTTCCCAAGGAAAAGCTTTCTTTATGGAACTACTATTAGGACCAAAGAGGACATATGTATACTAATTTAATTTCTACTGAAACCTAACTGTTGTTCACTAAAATTGTTCAGCTTTAAGCAGACATGAATCCAAAGACCTCACATTCTGTAATAATCAAAGCCAGGAATCTATTACAACAGCCTTCAAAGGAAGCTTTTCACCCATGGTAAGGAACTCAGTTTAGATACATAAGAGCTCCCAATTCTTCACTGAAGTCTGAAATCATATAACAGACATATACCAACAATGAAGGCAAAAAGAAAACTGGAGAAGAATGAGCATTTGCAATAGCATAGAAGTCTATGAACTCACAGGATAGGATCATAAAGCAGTACAGTTTAGTTGAAAAGTAGAAAGAGTACATATAATGTTGAAGATGTAGCTAGGAGCTAAATCATTAAAACTCTTAGGTATGACCCAAGGACTTTGAACATTTTCAGATAATGTGAATGTAATAAAGATGGCCACCTCTCTGTCTCTGACTTCACATTCAGGTGAAGCAAATCAACAGAGAATCAAAGTTTAGTGGGGCTTCCCACCTCTTCATCATTTAAAAAAGGCCCAATGTTTATTTCTGGAAAATGTTTTTTTTTTTTTTTTAATTTACAAAGAGGAAATGCATACAGACTTTGCTTGCCAGAAAAAATGCTAGGGAATATAATTATTCATAGAAAATGGCTATGTGGCAAGGACATGATGTGGGGATCAGGAGACCAACTGTATTTGTCTGCTGCTGGGGAGGTACCGGGACAAGGAAAGTGCTGTGTAATGCTGTGGGAAGAAGGTAAGGAGAACACTGGTAGGAGGGATGTGAATGGAGGTACGGTAGAAGCTCTAAATTTTGAAGTAGAAATAAGTTATGTGTGAATGGCAAACACAGGCGGCATTTGTATGCTTGGGTGGGGAAGCAGACTGAATGGGATGGTTTTCAAAATATGTAGGAACTTGTGACTCGAAAGTTAGGAGTATAGGCCAATATTTACACAGAAACTAAAAAAAAAAAAAAGATATTGAAAAAAAATTGATAATCATGTTAAAGGAAATAATAACTGAAGGTAAGAAGAATAATGAAAGAAAAAGACTGTTTAGTAAAAAATTTGGCAGTTATTTTTTCCAAATAAACTATAGTCTGCCTCTTACACCCACACAAAAGTGAAACTAAATTTTCCAAAAGGAATTTGCCAATTGTCAAAGAAAACAATCGGCAGCCCTAATTATACTTGTTACAAATGAACAAAATGAATACTTTTCATGAATCATTTTCAGTAATGTCCACCGCCAAACCTGAGTTACAACTCCATATTTGGACATCCTATACTTTATTATTTATTTATATCCTAATTACTTTACAAAAAACACATTATTTTAAAAGAGAGCTTATATTTTAAACAATGCAATATAAAAAATTAAATTAAAGATATACTGGGAATAGCAGATGAGCAGGAGGAGGAAGATCATGCTGCTTTGAAAGTCAACACCACTGCTCTGACAAGCCACAAAATTACCTTCGGTTTCCTACCAGTCAAAAAAGAAAATAAACAAATTCTTAACTCTAGTTTTTTGTTTTTGTTTTTGTTTTTTCTGTGACAAAAAAGTACATTATAAGTTTTTCAGAAGTATATGTTTAGATTCAAGGTACACATTGCACTAAAGAAGAGATTTTGTTCAATGATATCATCAACTTTTGTCCGTTTCATTCACTAAGTTATTCATTTGAAAAAGCTCCTTTCTGTTTTAACACTATAGTTTCTCTTAGTTTTTTTGTCTTCCATAACATAAGTGCCTTATATGCAACTGAGAATGCTACCTAAGGTCTGATGTAATTTATCTTTCCAGTTTCAAATCTGATTAAGTACTTCCAATGTAAGCAAGACTATCGAACTTCATGACTGATATATTCCTATTGCCATCATGACTACACTTTTTCATAAAAAACATATCAAAGATCTATATATATATATATATATATATATCTTACCCATTTATATATATATATATATCTCTTACCCATTAAGTAAACTTGATTTATAAAATCGATCTACAAAGAGTTGCTGCCTCTCATTTTAAAAGGATTGCCTGAAAAACTGTATTTGCTAAAACCAAAAGATATTTTCAAGCAAAGTAGCATTTTCATTACAATTTTGATTCAAATTATTTTCTACAAAAAATGTACATGTATACTACAGAATTATTCTGGCAGTGTATTTTGAACAAACCAACTTCACCCTGAAAAGCATCTGATGAAAATATATGAAATATATACCACGTTACTTGCTCCTTGCTTCCAATACAGTCCTAAGTCTATTGACATTTTAAGCTCTGTTAATATTTAGTACATGTAAAATATACATCTTAGTGCATTATATAACAGATTTCAGAGTTACTACAAAGTTTTTCTTTAACTATCAATACATTTCTATGCTAAATACCATCCTCACTTAGCCTGCATATGATGCCAATATTTATTTCCTTTTAATTTCCAAATGTGGTAGGAATCTAAAACAGAGTTTTATTGTATGTAAAAAAACAAAAAAATCTGAGTCTATGACCCATAAAATTTTAATTATGAAAAATAAAGGTATTATCTTAAAAAGTCTTATATAACTCATAACTCATTTGATATTTTTAATCATGGAAATATTATAAAAATCAGATCAATGCAATTGTGTTTAAACCTTAGAAAGTTGATTTTTTTTCTTTTCAGTATTAATGCTTCTTTTCAGTATAAATGTTGGCACAATTTTCTGAAATTATTGAACTGAAAGCAGAAAAGAAAGGGTTGAAAGGCAATGAGAAGAAAGGGAGTTGCTTAACATAATGTTTGACCTAACATAGACAACAAGTATTGTAAGCACTGTAATCAAGTTTTCCTTACTGAGCACATCGAAAAGTTTCAGTATGAAAGGACATGTTATGTTTCATGAATTCAAGAAAAGAAGGCAGGTAACTGCTCTACAGGGGAGCATTATTTCACAATATTTGGCACAGATGAAATGCATCAGTGTGAAAGCATTTTTGTATGAGTTCAACATGAATGTGTATAGTAACAATATAATACATAATAAAATGCACACAATTGTAAATTATAGGCATAAAAGATGAAGTAGGGTAAAATTACACTCATTTCTCCTTTTAAGGAGTTCTCTGATGATGAGACACTAATATTTTCAAGAACTTTTTTCATTCATACATAGGTATTTGTAACTTTTAAAAGGGAGCTGATAGGAATTTTCTTTTGGGTACATTTAAAAAAGCTTTTTTGTTCATATATCATTTCCTATTAGGCAACTTAGATATGGAAAGTAGGAGAAATTCATAAAACATGAAAATTCAAGGATACAAAACTATTGCTTAACTGAAAATTCCAAGAATTTTCTTCTTATCCAATGGTTTAGTGGAAGACAAGATATTTCCATGAACAGGTATTCTCAAATGTCTAGCTATGCTGTTCTCAGGAATAAGCAATTATTAATAAGTATCATTCTAAGTTTCAAACATATAAAATATATAAATATGATTATTACTATTTAATCAGTCACTAGTCAGAATGATAATGTTACTATTAGCCATAGTCAGGTTAAGTAAATGATAACAAACTACACTCAAATCTAGATTAAAGGTTTTCACACTACATAAAATATAAATTCAAATATATTTTAACTCTAAAGGGTATTATTTTATTGAACTCAAACATAGTAACAGAAGAAATTATTTAGAAGTTCATGAAAAAAAAAGTGAATATGCTTATAGCCTGTTACCCTAACTAATGCTTCAATTATTGTAACAAAGTTTTACTACTGACATGTTTGATGATTCAAGATGTTGTAATATAGGGAGTTGTTTACGGTTGAACACTGAAAGCAATGCCTTTATCTGTGTTTGTATCTATAAATGTGTATATCACACTGATTTTTAAAAATCAGCATTTAGTCATATTATTTTAGAGCTGTGTATCTTAAAATGTGGGGGGATGAAAATTTACCATTAAGTGCTATGTAATACTTTTTTTTTGGTAATATCATTTATATAGTCTACTTTTGGATTTAAAGTAATATAAACCATTTCTAAGTACTTATTCACATTCTAATTAGGATGAAATGCAATATACTATTCTTTCATATCAACTGCCTAAAAGTAGAGCAATGCAGCAGTAAGACATTTGCATAATTTCACTTTGAGGAGAGGAGCTAAGTTTTACTCTAGGATATTCCTTTTGCTGATCTGTGAAAATTGTGGCTAAACTTCTTTATTTCTCAAGTACAATTCTTTATTTCTCAAGTACAATTAAGTACTCATTAAGAAAATTCTATATAATGGTTGAATGTTTCCTAAATGAAATCATTTGGAATAAAATGTATATAATCATTCCCTTTTGCGTATCAGCTTAATATCTCATGTTAGATTCTACAGAGATAGTGTTAACATAACAAATATATACATTTACTTTAAATATATAACTGAAGAACTGTATCTACAAGATAATGAAATGTTAAATTTTTATTATCCAGGTATCTTTACATCAGAATTTCACAAAAAAAATGTTCACATCAAAACAGAATTATGTTTTTCTTCCTTTCTGTAACAACCTACAGAATAGGCTTAACCAATAATTGTCATGTACTACTTTTAAAACACTCTATTAGTGCAAAATTATGAATTAAAATAGAAAAGAGATAGAATAAAAGAGTAGACCCCAACACTAAAAACTTAGTGAGACTGAGTTAAATTAGCTAATGGTATTCCAATTCACATTCCCAGATGCACTGAGTCTCACTTAATGAATAGAAATAATTAGTCACTGTGTAGAGGTCAATTTGAGATGATTCAGACATTAAATTTGAAAAAACAAAAAAACAAACAAACAAAGACTGTCAGGATATCTATGTATTTTATGAACAAAATACATTTTATGGAACCGTGAGTTTAACATTTGTAGTGATAAAAATCATTATTTTTATGTTGATATGAAAGTAACTGGGGGTTATGTACAATTACACTCCTTAGTTTTGCACTTCACAACTCATTAATGAAGAAGACAAATACCCTACTACTTGCTAGGAAATCATATTTAAATGCTCAAGAGCCTAAGGTCCAAAAGATAGTGATATTTTATTCAGGGAGACAGGCTAAGCTGTGTGATGGGTAAGCAATTCTGTCTTGTCTCAAAATACTACACATGACAGAGAATGAATGAACATCAGTATTCACATGCTGCCCAAACCTCTGAGAAACTATTCAAACCTTTATAAACTCTCTCAAATCCCATAGCAGAGTGATATGACAGAAGATAACTCAAACCTGATTTAGGAAGTACACAGACTGATAAATCTGGATATATTTAAATTAAGTACAGCCAAATGCTTAAATATCAGAGAAAACAAAGTGTAGTGCCTTAAAAACAAATGACATGAATTAGTATTTTAGTAACAAACAGCCCACAGTATGAGTAAGAATAGTGGCATGAGTGTCAGCTGCTGATCAGCCATTATAGGATGTCTTTACATATCCACATTCACGTTTCAAACCCCAGGAGTTTCAAACCCCAGGAGGGTCAGTCGGGTCTGGGGAGAAGAGTGGCCATCATGAGGAAGACAGGACAATTTTGGCAATATGAAAGAAGTTCCCTCTGCCAACCCTTTAATTTGGAACATTTTGGATTGTCTAGTCAAGATATTCTACTCAAATTAAATAGAACTAAATAACAAGTACTGTGAAGTCTCCCTTTATCATGTAATACATCAAGGTACACACACAGTAAGCAACACACTGACCAATTTAGATTGCCATAGCCAAAGAGAGAGTTTTAAACACAGTCATAGAGATTATCAATGGGTTGAAAAAACAACACCTATGTGAAAGGTGAAACATTCTAGGTTTTCAAGACAAAATGACTGAGAAGCATTTAAGTATGCTTTGACACTGTGGGTTGTTAAATATTTAAATGGTTTACTGAGACTGCAGAAACTCTAATCCTCAAAATCTTTAAGAACAGGAAAGATCCAGGCTATCATCGCAGAAGGATTGAATGTAGGCTTATTAACTCTCCAAGACCCTTTTAACCCTATGAGTTTAAGGTTAAGTGCCAATAAAATTAGTACAGCCTAACACTTATGGTCAGTACCAAACAGTGGGGGTGAGGGAAGGGGTGGGGTTACAATGACCCACTTTTTATAGGGCAAGAAAGCATGTGAGGCAATAGTCTGTCATAATCAAAATCCTAGTAATATTTCTGGGTTCTTTCACTTTTAGAGTTTAGATTTCTCATGGAAATAACATATAACATTTAATCAAAGTTTTTTTAATAATGTATCATTTTGAATAATTCATGGTTGTGATAACATTAAGCCATGATGAAAAGTAACAGAAAAATAAGTAAGGCAACCTAAGTTTCCCCTCTTTATACCATACAAACTCAAAATACTATTTTTTATATTAAAGAAGAAAAGTTGTTAAGTTTGGGCATTTTAGTTTCATACTAATCCAAATAACCCAAAATTAAAAAAAAAACAACTTTTATGACATATATATTTTTCCCTGAAAAATATCTGAATACTTGAAATCATAGTCTACAGCATGTACCAAGGTATGAATTAACATATGAAAGCCATAGATTCTGGAGAAAATAATTTTATAAAAATACTTAAATGCAACAAACAATAAATTAAATAAGTAATTTACTAAGTTAAATTAGAATCATTCAAATTTAATGTAAATGTAATTGTATATTTAAAAAAAAAATACACAGAACTATCCAATTTTTGTACCTTTGTATTTCCACAAAGAACTCTGGCTTTTCTTAAGGAATCTACATAGGTAAGTTTTACTTAATCCAGTTTCAGCATTAACATCTTTCTTTAGCAAGTACGCTCATGCAAGATCTTTAGAGTCTTGTTTTTCTCTTAAAGTAACAACATTAAAACTAATCCCAACCAAGCATGGCTATAAAGTGTCATTCAAACTTTCTACAATAACCAAATCAGCAAATTCATAACTTCACATAGTCCATAGGAACTACTTTCATGGTCCTGCACTTAACTGCACTCAGTAATTTGCATCCATAGCACTATGGATACTAATGACGGTGTTGAAAATACATATATAAACACACATCCCTCACAGTTAAGAGTCTGTCAATAAATTGTGTAAACAGATACAATGTACGTAATGATATCATATCCGCCACCTATTCACTGTATCAAGACACAGTATTTGTGTTTATATAGAGACTTTGAATATGTGTGTGTGCATGTGTGTACATGCGTAAGTGCAGGTTACCGGAGAAGGCGATCCATTCTTGCAAAGGGGACCTCTGAAGACTCCTTTAATGCCCCGGTAGTGCCCATTGCTGAGATGTCTCGAACTGATGACCAGGTAACAAGCCATGTGGGTCCGGGCAGGAGGCACAGAGTCTCAACTCCTCACCAGGCGACCAGTCGTGGAAATGCGGGCTGGTTTCTCAGCAGCAACCGTGACTGCCACCTCCCGAGAAGAAGCGGTCAACAGTAAGTAGGGGACGCGGCAGTTGCGCGTCCCCGCGTCTCACCCTGTGCGGGCTCTTGCTGCCAGTAGTAGCTCTTTGACGGCGGTGGCGACGATAGCAGCAACCACAGATCACTTAGGGGACACAGGGAGCCAGTCCACATGCTGCTCTGAAGAGGTGAATGCTCAACTGCGGGCCAGCGGTATATATATATATATATATGGACAACTTCCTAGGTCCACAGAGAATCAGCAACTCCCCCCCGCTTCTATCCCGACACCCCCCCTCCCTTCCACCTTCCCGCCTTCGCAGCAAGTGCACGCACTCCAAAGCTGGATGCTCAGGCCCGGGTCCCCATCAGCTGCCCCCAGGAGTCCGCGGACTGGGCTCTGAGCTGTGGCGCCGGGATTCAGAGCTTCAGCAGCAGCAGCCAGGGCGGGGAGAGTGGCGGGGAGTCCTTGGGAACGCCAAACCGCTGCCCCCGCTGCAGTGGCGGGGAGAGGACAAAGGAGGCGACGACGGAAGGGCTAGAGTAAGGACAGGGAGTTGGGGACACAGCGACTTGGGAACGGGAGCAGTTAGCGCCGCCGCCCGGGAGGCAACGGGTGCGCGGGGCGGCTGGACAGGGAGGTAACAGCTGCCGCTGCGGCGCCGGGAGGCTCTCGGGGCTGCGGGATGCGCCTCTCCAGCATCCTGCCATCAGCCTTTCCAGTCCCGCGGTCCCTCTGCCCTGTCTCTGAGCCAACTTTGCAATGTATTTGCGAGCAGGGGCCCGGGGATGACGGAGGTGAGCAGAGCTGGAGAAGAGCAGAAGAGTTTCCTTTACTCTCGCAGTCTGCTCTCCTTCAGCATTTCTTCAGCGGTCTGATCTAGCAGCCAATGGAATTGGCAGAAGCAATAGCTCCCCAGTTGGCTGCAAGGATGATTTGTGCAGCACCGAATAGGACACAACGATTAGATGTGCTATGGTAGATAATGATAAAAAAGGAAATAAGTTTTAGGTGGAAAACTTACATAAGGAAAAGAAACACACATACCTGCACACACACGATATAGAATTTTATAAATATTCGCCTTACAAGTCATTCTATATCCTTAAGAGGCAGATATTTTTGTTCTGGATAGGATGTTTGTGTCTTCATAACTTCCAATTACCCTTCAGAATTGTTTTCTAATGAACATTTATATAGCATTTGTTCTAAATAAAGCCACTAGGGAGCAAGTTGCACTGAGAATACAAGACTTGTATAGAAATGTATTCAGAAAAAAGAAAAGATCTTCCAGATACAGGAGACAGCCATGTCTTTCACTCCATTCTGTTAATGACCTAATGGGGTTCTGTGATTTTCTCTCACCTCACACAGCCTGTCTATTTGGGGGAGAAGATGAAAGGTTGCCTCAACACTGAAAGTAATGAAATGGGGAGGGCTAGTGTTCTTCCCTCCCTCTCAATATCCATTGGCATCCTGGTGGACACTGAGGATCTCTCACACTGACGGAAATTGGTAAGAGAAAGTAGATAATTTAGTTTTTCTATGAAGGAAATTCATAAACCCCATAAACAAACACAAAATAGTCAATAAGTAGAATTTTTTGTTACTATCCAATGAAGATTTGACTTTTGATTACATAGTTACACTTTATAGCCTTAACATTTTATTAATACATATATTTCTACTTTTAAGTTTTTTAGATTTTTTTAATTTAAATATTTATTTACTTATGCACACAGAACTGGGGTATAGGCCAGAGATGCAGGGGGTGAAAGGATTCACCAGCCACAGAATGGGGAGCAGAACAGGGAGCTATACAGAAGTATGCTACTGCAGGGAGCAGCAGGTGGGTCAGGAAAGGTCTGCCACACCATGTTGATCACCTCCTGGACAGGGATAGAACTCGCACTGAAGCAGCTGCAGTAGCTTCATTGTGCTGTGCTTTAACCCACTATGCCACCAGGGGAGGGCCCTAAACATATTTATTTTATAACCCAGATTTTTTATTTCTTATTATTTTCATTTATTATTGTTTTTATTTATTTCTTTTATAAACACCAACGAGAAATGAACATTTTATCTACTAAAGGCACACACAGGAATATTTAAGAGGCTTTAACCTGAATAGTCAAAAATTAAAACTATGCAAAAGTCTATCACCAAAAGAATAAAATATAATTAAACTGAAAATGATACAACATAAAA
This sequence comes from Condylura cristata, assembly GCF_000260355.1. Taxonomy (NCBI): domain Eukaryota; kingdom Metazoa; phylum Chordata; class Mammalia; order Eulipotyphla; family Talpidae; genus Condylura; species Condylura cristata. Next base: position 5,909,701 of record NW_004567106.1, on the reverse strand, counting down.
GTAAAAGCAACTGTGTAATAACATTAGCAGCATAGCTATATAAATAAAAGATGAGGCACAAATAACTGAAAATCATATGATTACACTTGTAAAAACTTTAATATGAGATAGTATTAATCCATCACCATGGAAATCAGAATAGTGCTTATTTTTTGTGTGGGGTATATGATTAAGAAAAGGTCTGGGGCAGCCTTCTTGAGTGCTGTCAGTGTTCCACTTCTTGAAGTTAGTAGTGTGTGGGCATATGTGTGTTTGTGTATGTAAAAATTCTTGGAGTTCTACACTAAAGATTTAATGAGATATTAACATACATCCACTGAAATGATCAAATAGAAACAATTGTACAGTGTTTGCCAACTGCAGAATGGGTAAAACTAAGGATATATTTGAATAGTAACACTATATAGCAACAAAAACAAGCAAACATACAAAAGAAAATACTAATCTCACAGACATCCAGTTGCACACAAAATAAGCATAAAATGATTGATTCTATGTAATTTTTATGTAAATTTAAAAAAACTGGTAAAAATAATTGATGGTACTGAAAATCAAGTTAGTGTTTACCTTTAAGAGTTAGTCATGAAAGGGTACAACAGTTTATTATGAATCCTTTAACATTCATCACATGATTTGTTTATCTCCTTAATGTATGTTGCACACTCAATTTTAAGTTATACATATTTTAAAATTTAACATGGTTCATTTGATGGGCAAAGAAACTAGAGTCCAGGGAAGCTTAAAAATATTCCATTCACACAAGCTAGACTAAAACCGGTCTTCCATTGCCTGATTTTCTAGTGGCATTTTCTGTTTGTTATATTTTCAGATATTTTTCCCTATGCCCAATCAAAGGTACATTGTTGATTTATTTAGTCATTTAGTATAAGTCAAGGGATAGAAGATCAGTACAGGTCATCTCAAACAAGTACAGAATGTGAGCTTAAGGACACATAGATTTTCCCAATCTATGTGCATACTAGTGATATGAATCAGTACTCTGATCCCCAAAACTCAAGTAGTCTACGTTCTCTTAATTCACCTTCATAGCTGGAGGGAAATGGACTCATAGAGGATCATATATAGAAGGAGGTCACCATTTCCTTAAGAAAAGTACAGACCTGATGCAGAGATAGGATTAAACAATGAATAAGCCATCACGTACTTTCAGGTAAGTATTCATTATGCTCATACCTACCTCAAGAAATAAAATGAAAGAGGGAAGGACCTTCCAACCAAGAGTTCAGCCTTCCTTCAACATAGCTCACCTAGCTGTGGTGAAACCTAGCAGAACCACAAGATCCAGTTGCTGCTGCCTTTGCTGACAGGACTATACTGCACCAAAAAGGGAAGCTCATCTAGTTTTTAAAAATTCATCAGCTTTTAAGTAAAAGAGAGTACTATGTATTCTAATTCTGTCATTAAAATACATAAATGATATGAAATTCTAAAACCTTCTTAGTAAATTTGTGAAATGAAATTTATTTTGTGAAATGGGTAGAAAGGGCTAACTGGATACTTTTCCCAAGAAGACACACAGATGGCCAAAAAGCACATGACATATGCGCATCATCACTTAGCATCAGGGAACTGCAGATCAAAGCCACAAAGAGCTATCAGCTCACCAATGTAAAATGCACAGTTCAGAAAGACCAAAACAACAAGTGTTAGAGACGGTGCTGGAGAAAAAGAAATCCTCATATGCTGTTGGCAGGAATGTAGGATAGCCCATTCCCTATGAAAACATTATGGTGATTCCTCAAAATGTTAATAATATATTTACCATATTATTTAGTAATTCACTCCTAGGTATTTATGTTATTAATGTCAAAAACACTGACTTGAGACCTCCCTAGTGGCACAGTGGGTTAAAGCACAGCACTATGAAGATAACCACAGCCACTGAAGCACAAGTTTGATCCCTGTCCAGGGATCAGACCCACATGGCATGGCAGACCTCTCTTGTCATGTCCACTGCTCCCCTCAGCAGTGTATTTCAGTCCATCTGCCTGTTCTGTTCTTTGCTCTGTCTCTGGTGAATCCTCTCATCCCCCACACTTCTGGCCTGTACTCCAGTTCTTGTATGCAAGAACTTCTTGTATGTTTTTAAAACAAAACTGTTCTTCTATGTTCATTGAAGCACAATTTACAATAGTGAAGTTATGGAAATAACCTAAATACCTAAAGAAAGATAAGTATATTAAGAGTGTGATGTGTGTGTGTGTATGTAGATATGTGTTCACACACACACAAACACAGAAAAATACTGGAATCACTGTCAGTCATTAAAGAAGATGGACTATAACCATTATGACAACATGGACATAACTGAAGGGGATTAGGCTGCCAGAAGAAGAAAGACAATTTTCACCCACATGGGACATAAATAAACTAAAGAACAGATAAAATGAACCAAAGCAAGCAAATCTGACTGCAGAACAGAGGTTCCTGGGCGAGACTTGAAGTGGGAAGCAAAGGGAGGATGCGACACAATGAACTATGGTAGAGGATTACTGGTGCTTTAGTGGTCAGTATTGTGTGGTAATATAAAGCTTAAGTAGTGTGACTCTAGACCCCTAAATCATATAGAGTATTGTAAACCAACATTAATTTAAAAAATAATAATACATTTTACAGAGAACTTTTGGATAAAAATTTTTTTTTAATATTTATAAAGTATTTTGGATAAAGCCATCAAAAACTCTATTCATTTCAATAGATTTCCCAAACACTCTATCTTTCTAAATTAACTTATTAATTACACTTCTTTCCTCATGTTATCCTTTTTCATTCTTATAGGGCTGTTCAATTTTACCCTAAATTTCACTAAATAGAGGTCTAAAATTTTGAAATGAGAAAAGAAGCAATGATTTGCAAGTGTCTAATCTATCTATCTCTGTGTATGTCTAAAGAGTTATTCAGTCTCAAACTAGAACCACAAGGAACTGGCCAACCCATGGTGAGGCCATATTCACTGTAGAGCTCAGATGAACTTTGTGTGTTACCATACTATGTTTGACTCCAAGTTGGCCCAGCTGCATGGACTTATTTATCAATCTCTCTTTGTCTAGGTCTTAATCATTAGTGAAATTTTCTATTAAAGGTACCTACTGCTTCTATCGTCTCTCTCTTTAGTGACTTGGTATTTTATTGAAGACTTTTTGGCTTTTTGGTGTTTCACATGTTAGCTTATTTTCATTTATCCTAGAAACCATCTTTTCAACTCAAATCATTTCTAAGGAGAGAACCATTATCTAAGTAAAGTGCTGTGTATGCAGCACATGGATAGTCACTGATAAATGGTGAACAAATGGTAGATATGACAACTCTATGGATACAGTGAAACAAGTTTTATTTGCACAGAAAATTTTACTAAAAGTTTATGCTATTTTGCAAACCTTTATTAAAAAGAAATGTTGCTGCTTTTTGCTAGTTTAACTGTCTTTATAAAATCAATATTGATAATTGATCATTCTAAATGTCAACTTTTCATAATTTTCTACTTCATCAAACATTGGGCTCATTTAGCAAGTGTTGTTTTGTTTTGTTTTGTTTTGTTTTTCATTTTCAAGTTAAAGTATCTAAGTAGTTTCTCTAAACCCCAGCTGATTACATTTTAACAGAGCTTACAAAATGAAATATTTTTGACTTTTTTATATTTTGAAATTACTTTTCAGAACTAATTAAAACCAGGTTCTTACTGACATATTTTTATCTACACAAGAATAAAAAGTTATAGTAAGAAGACAAATACTTTCAGTAATTTTACAGCAATATATCCAGAAGCAGGTATACACTTTCAGATGTGAGTTCCAGTTGTGCTCAAGGCATACCAAGGAAGAAAGAAAGAAAGCAGAGTTAGAAGAAACGATAGGGAAGAGAGAAGGGATGGAGGGAGATTTTTTTTTTTTCAAGTAGCATTTTGAAAATCCTTAAAATAGTGATGTTTTTCCTCTGAAATAAAAGCCAGTAGAATTTGAACGTGGCTTGAGAGTGACTAAAGTGTTCTGTGGCCCCTAAAGCAAAAGGTGTAATATTTGAGTACTGTATGCAAGAGATCAAATAACTAAGTCAAGAATAATAATTCAAAGAAAACACTTTAGGATAAAGTTCCCTCAAAGATTAAATTTTTTTTTTCCAAAAGTCCCAGTAAGTCAGTAAGATAAATTTATACTATGAACTATGAGAATACAGGGCAAATGATATCACCTCACATTATGGATTTATTTTAAAATATTTTCAAGAAATGCCTTCGAGTAAAAAAATATTTCAGCTCAATGACTTAGATTAATTAAAATCACATCAGGGAAAAATGACTGATACTATGGTGCCCCTAAGGAATCAAGAGAAAGTTACAGCTTTCCCATAATAATAATACAGAAATTCATAACCAATCAAACAAGATCAATCCATAAATCTTAATTGAAAAGCACTCAAACCCATTCCACAGTCCTCCTTTTCCTCAAAGAAGAGTTCCAGAAACACAGTTGGTAAAGAAATAATTCAGGTGACAGAACCATAAAGGAAGAAAAATGGAAATAGGAATTCTTGCTATTTACACAACATTTTTTTTGAGTTCTCATTTCACTGTTTCTAAATCTGTGGTGCCAGCTTGACAAAATTGGAAAGAGAAGAGATATTTGCTGTTAGCAAATGCCAAGGAATGTGGTCACCCTCATGTCTATTGGCACGCAGAATCCCAGTAGGATCTAGGATAGTAGTGTCATTCACTGAGCTTGAGACATTTTGTTTATTCTGGAACTTTACTTCATATTCAAGGGCAAGAACTATTTGTTTAAACATAAAATTCCTTTTCCAAGCTTGCTTTTTTTTTCCTTTTGTAATTTTAAGGTGTCACACTTAAAATAAAAACACCTTAGATATGTAAACTTTAGAGAAAAAGAGAAAGAGACTGAAATTGATTTCATATTTAGAGTGATTCTCAGTAAATAAGATCAAATCTGTTCTTGTCACTTTGGAGAATCATACAAGTCATTTTCCTTCCCCTCAATACCTATTTTGTATATTTAAAAAAATTAAACAATACTAAAAATCACAATGAATACTAACTGTGGGGAGGATAAAACAGGAAATATGATATGGGTGCCATCTACAAGCATGCTACTTTACATTCATTATGTTACTTATCTCTGCAACAAGTGTTTGCTTGCAGCTAATGTTAAAGAGTACTTTTATGAAGGACACCAAACCTCAGTGAATTTGAAGAGTATATCTACAGAAATAGAGCTATGCAGCAGAGTCAGAATTCATGCATGTATGTCTCAAAGCCTGGACTCTATACTCATTGCCTTTTATCTGATATTATTCTTGAATGCTCAAAGAGGGATAAGCCACAAGAGCTCTACTGACTTCCTGCTTAAATTTTTCTGGAGGAAAGTAAATGTTTTTATTAAATTTTATAGATAGATAGATAGATAGATAGATAGATAGATAGATAGATAGATAGATGATAGATAG
>NW_004567106.1:5901342-5903826 GCF_000260355.1 Condylura cristata | reverse complement strand
GAGGGGAGCAGCGGGCGGGCCAGGAGAGGTCTGCCACACCATGTGGTCTCCTCCGGGGCAGGCAGGAATCGCCTGTGGAAGTGGCCTTAGCTTCTTAGTGCTGTGCTTTAACCCGCTGCGCCACCAGGGAGGGCCAGGAAAATGTTTTTAAGCAATGCAAGCTACAATATTTAGAGGTGAAATGTCAAAATACCTAATGTTTTCAAATGAACAAGAAGAAAAATGTGTATTTTAATACATAGAGATGAACAAAGCAAATGATATGAAATGTTGTTAATCATTGAAAGTAGATAAATGTATTTAATGTTTTATTTATTTTTTCTTTGTGGTGGAAAATATGAGTGCATTTATGAACTTGTGGTTGCCATAGTATTTGCATATTCCCTAAAAAGAAGGAAATTATAAGAGCTGTAGTCTTAAATTAAAAGTTATGTGACCAGTAAAAAAATCCATATCCACCTCACCCTTGGTAATATCACTTTTTGAACTTTAAGTATAAAAAAGTATAGAAGAAAGATTAACTCATATTTTTTAAGAGGACTGAAGTTTTGGGATTAAAGATAACTAATAATCTTATCACAGGAGGATTTGGATATAGTCTTTAGTTATAGGCAGGAGAAACTGTATAATTTGCAATACAAAATATACAGAAGAGATAAATTTTTCAAATATTAAGAATTTCAGGACCCTCCCTGGTGGTGTAAGGGGTTAAAGAACAGCATCATGAAGCTATCTGCAGCCACTGCAGCAGGACTTCGATCCCTGGCCAGAGAGTTGACCCACATGGTGTGGCAGACCTCTACTGACCTGCCAGCTGCTCCCCTCAGCAGTGTATTTCAGTTGATCTACCTGTTCTGCTCCCCACTCTGTCTCTGGTGAATCCTCTCATGCCTCATACCTCTAGCCTTACCTCAGTTCTTGTATGTATAAATAAATAAATCTTGGAAAAAAAATAAGAATTTTAGGCACGCAATTACAGACCATTAAACAGAAGTTCCTTAATAGTTGGAACACCTGTATAAACAAGCAGGTTACATATCTGTTCAGAAAGCCCACTTTACTAGTAGAAGCAAAACTGCCAAAGTGTCACACCTTTCCTATCACAATTATTAAAAAACAAATAAACAAACAAAAAACAACAAAATAAACCTTAGTTTCTCAACCAGAATAAAAACTGCATTGAATACACATTAAACATTGTAGTTGGGTCCTCCCTGGTGACTCAACTGGTTAGGACACAGCACTGCAAGCTAGGCACAGCTACTCCAATGCATCGCAACTCTGGAGGTGACCCACATGCCTCAACAGAACTCTCCTGTCTTGTCCACTGCCCCCCTCAGCAGTGTACTATCTCGATCTGCCTGTTCTGCTCCCCACTCTGTCTCTGGTGAATCCTCTCACCACCCCTGAACCTCTGGCTGTTACTCCAGTTCTGTATGCATAAATAAATAAATCTTTAAAAAAAAAGTAATTGAAATCAATGTGCTCTAAAATACATTTTATGTTCCATTAAAAGTATTTATTATACCATACTTGGTATTCCAAATATAGTCATGTGTAGTAATTAATCACATTACATGAACCAGGGTTTTCTTTTATAGGAGGCATATAAAAATATTAGTCATCAATTACATAAGACATTCTGTATGACAATAAGATACTGCTTTACACCAGCAAGAATGGCCCATGCTTAAAAAAAAAAAAAAAAAGAACTGGCAAGAATAAATGCTGGTGAGGTTGTGGAGGGTACTGAACACTCAAACACTGCTGGTAGGAATGCAAACTGGTCCAAACACTATGGAAAGCTGTGTGGAGGTTCCTCCAATTACCAAAATGGAGCTACCATATGATCTAATAATTTGACTCTTAATCTACCCAAATGACACAAAAACATTATTTTGAAAGTAAATTTGCATGTCTATGCTTATTGTAGCAGATATTTATAAATATCTAAGATATGGAAACAACCTTGATGCCCCAAAACAGATCAAGAAGATGTGGTATATATACACAAGGAAATACTATTCAGCAATCAAAAAAGATAAGTGCATGCCATTCTCCACAACATGGATGGAACTGGAGAGGATTATTCTCAGTGGAATAAGTCAAAAGGAAAAAGAAAATATCAAATGTCTTCCCTTATGGGGGGAATATAGAGAAGGTGAACAAAGGGTAAAGACAGAGACAGAGGGAGACAGAGAACTTAAAATTAAACTATAGATCTGAGACATACAGCAAGGATGAGGGAGAGAAATGGGAAATGTCAAATAGGAAAGGAAAGAACACAAGAGAATGTGGTGATAGTTCATGGGTGACATGGTCATGGGAGGTTTAAGGGGATTATGCAAAGTGGAGAAAGTAACTATTGTACAAAATTTAATGTAACAAAAGAGGGGAGGAAAAGAAGGGAGGGAGGGAGGGAGGGAGGGAAGGAAGGAAGGAAGGAAGGAAGGAAGGAAGGAAGGAAGGAAGGAAGGAAGGAAG
>NW_004567106.1:5875397-5901242 GCF_000260355.1 Condylura cristata | reverse complement strand
GGAAGCAATCATGCATGAAAAGGAAAATGGAGAAATATCTTCTCAAAAGGGTCTGTACTTTCAACATAAAGAGAACTGAGAATGTAATCTAGCAATTTATGATAACATATCATAAAATGTGAGTTTTACTATACTTTTTTTGAATTAAATATAGGTGAATTGGGGCCCTCCTGGTAGTTCAGCAGGTTAAAGTGCAGCACCATGAAGCTTTCTGCAGCTGTTTCAGTGCCAGTTTGATCTCCCTGCCAGGGAGGTGAGTCACATGGCGCTGCAGACCTCTCCTGTCTCATCTGCTGCTCCCCTCAGCAGTGTACTCTGTCAATCTGCCTGTTCTGCTCCCCACTCTGTCTCTGGTGAATCCTCTCACCACTCCTGCACCTCTGGCCTGTATCCACGTTCTGCATTCAAAAATAAATAAATCTTTAAAAAATATATAGGTGAATTGATTTTTAATATTTATATTTGCTGTCATATTCTTCTGATTTAGTTATTTGCTGCAACCTTATGCCATTTTTGGAAAGATATGGAACTGCAAGTCTTTGTTCTAGAAAGCTCATTCCTGGGTAAACAAGCAAACTAATACAAACTGTTTAATAAGCTTGTTCTTAACAATTCAAATAGTTGTTTTATGTCACAAAATTTCAATGAATTGGTGCTTTTTTGTTGTTAAAACATTTATCCTATAAAATGTTCCTTTATTAGAATAATCTTTCATCTCAGGCTACCTGTAAGACAATTTTTTAGTTATCATTAATCATGCTTCAAGCAAGTCAACTGCACAGGAAAATTTCCAACACAACAGTTCTTAATGAAAATTTAAATCTTTTCATTTTTCATAGAATGTTGCAAATTACACCATAATGGTTATAAGGCATATAACTAATTAATTTCCATTATAAATAGTTACATTTCTTAATTAAAAAAAAACTTTGCTTATTGAGTTATGAGAAATTTTATTTTGAACATACAAACCTTGTAAGACATTGTATCTAATCATTTGGGAGGTCTTTAGACTTCCTTATTAAAGTTTCTATGACCAGTACAGTTATCAGGAATAATCAGGAATTCATGAGGCAAAATTCCTGCAACACTTATATGTAAATATATATGTATGTGTGTGTTTATATACATGAATTTAAAATAAAAGTAGCTCTACATATAATATAGAACAAGTTATTTTATTCAAAGCAATAGTCACATGTTTTAATGCCCATAAAAATACTTGTTTTAATATGTGCTATATTCCTTGAATATCTCATGATTCTTCTAAAATGAAAATAGTGACAAACTGAAAAGCATTTTTTAAAAGATTTATTTAATTATGCATACAGAACTGGGGTAGGACCAGAGGTGCAGGGGCGGTGTGAGGATTCACCAGAGACAGAGTGGGGAGCAGAACAGAAAGACTGATGAAGTAAACTGCTCAGGGGAGCGGCAGGTGAGGCAGGGGTGGTCTGCCTTGCCATGTGGATCACTTCCCTGGTGGGGGACTGGAACTCGCACAGAAAGGGACTGCAGCTAGCTTGCAGTGCTGCACTTTAACCTACTGCACTATCAGGGAGGGCCTGAAAAGCTTTATATAACAGACATTTTTACATCAGATTCTCTGTAACATTTGAAAAATGAGCAATGAAAATAATTTCCTATTGCTTTCCTTATTATTTAACAAAACTTTCTTAAAGTACATAAAAACAATAAGAGTTAATCAACAGTATTTCTGGTAGGATAATTGTGAGGCTACCTTATAAAAAAAAGTAGCTCAAAATAGTATGCTACCAGAACAAAAAATAAGTATGATGATAAACAGGATATAATGAAAATCTAAAACTTTATAACAAAATTTTTATTTGATATAGGCAACATCTGAAAATAACAGGAAGGGCATACAAGTCAATAAATCACAAAACTTAGACATCAATTTATGAAAACAAGTAATATAGATACAAAGGACATATGCCCTCATTAATCTAAATTGCTGATGAATTATTGAATGAAGTTAAACCATGTCATAGATAATTTCAGTAAATGTAAATCAATAGAAGAATGGTCTGTAATATACAGTTTACTCAAATCAAGACCCTAGCAAGTAAGTGGAGAAAGATCACAACTAATTTATTATTAAGGAAGTTAAGCCCTCTCAAGTAGACATGGGTGTTTAGGAGGAAGGATTAAAAAAAAAAAAATAGGACTATCAAAACCCACAAAAAATTAAGTGAAGATAAAAACATCAATTTAAATGTAGATACAGAAGAAATAAAACTAAATTAATACTGAAATATAATTATTTTCATATTGAAAAAAGTAATGTTAATAACAGAATAATCTTAGTGACTATAGCATCAATCTGGCTTACTGTAATAATAGTGTCTTTCCACAGTCTTTAAAAAAGACAAATTACAATCTATGTAAAAATGATAGGTTTATTTCTACAATTTTCTGATTTCCCACATTTCTGAGAAATTCATATAAGGAAATAATTTAGCTTCAGATAACTATATGTACAAAACAGCTTATGATAGCAACATAAATAATTAGAAGAATATATAAGGTTAATAACTTAATAAAGACTGCTTAAATTAATGATTTTGCAGTTGCAGTGTTAACTACATCTCAAGACTTTTTTTAAAAAATTCACACATAATTACAATGGTCATGTGGAGGAATAAGTGTAGAAGAATCTCTAGGAAGTGTTTTTTTTTCCTAGTAAATATTAAAATTTATAATAAGCATTTGAGTAAAACTTTGTCTAAAAAGCAGTAGTAGATAGGGCCCTCCCGGGTGACGCAACAGGTAAGAACACAGCACTGTAGGCTGGCTGCAGCCACCTCAATGTGAATTGGATCCCCAGCCCCAGAGTTGATCCATATGTCATGGCAGACCTCTCCTGACCCACCCACTGCTCCCCTCAGCAGTGTACTTTGTTGATCTGCCTGTTCTGCTCCCCACTCTGTCTCTGGTGAATCCTCTCACCGCCCCTGAACCTCTGGTTTGTACCCAAGTTCTGTATGCATAAATAAATAAATCTTTTTAAAAAGCAGTATATAATATCCTCACTGCTTATACTTTTAGAAATGTAATTTAATTCTATGTGTGACTTCTAGTACCAAGTGTATTTCCTAGCACAGAATAGTAGCTTCTAAAAGTCTAACATATACAATGGCTCAAAAGAATGAGAAGTTTATTTATTTTTTAGGCAACTAACACCTGAGATGGATGTTTGGTTTCTAAATCAAAGGGCACCCACGGGAAGGTTGTATCTTTTTGTGCCAACTCAAGCAACCTGAAGGAAAGAGGGACTAAAGGAAGTAGATCTGTTTGTCAATAACCTTATTAGCTCAGAGGCAGTATATGGTCATACTCTTCTCTTCCACTGTCTATAATTCAGTCACTTGGCTGTAGTCAACTACAAATGAGGCAGAGAAATTAGCTTTCTACTACTTAGGCAGCAGATAATAGAGATTTGATGGATAACTGGCAGAGTCTGCCATAACATGTACATTTTCCTTTTTTTGTTGTTGTTTTAATTATTACTTAACGGTTTATTCATGCTGAACTTGGGTACAAGCCAGAGGTGCAGGGGAGGTAAGAGGATTCACCACAGATAGAGTGGGGAGTAGAACAGGCAGATTGATGAAGTACACTGCTGAGGGGAGCAGTGGGCAGGTCAGAAGAGGTCTGCTGAGCCATGTGGATCATCTCCAGGGCGGGGGATGGAACTCACACTGAAATGGCTGCAGCTAGCTTGCAGTGCTGCATCCTAACCTGTTATACCACCAGGGAGGGCCACAACATGTACATTTTCTATGATCTAGCAAATTCATCTTTGAGAATGAATCTTAAAGAAATAATTGCTAACATTTATAAGGCTCTGTAACAAAGTATGTTGAGTGTTCATCTTAATAGTAAAAATAATTATCAAAGATAGTAATTTACACTATATCACAGCAATGATCTATGATTGCATAATTTAAAATAAAACTATGACATAATATTAACTAGACAAATGAAAAAAAAACCCAGATAGGAAAATGTAGTATGGTATCAGTTTTATTATACTGTAAGCAAAATTCCAATGTAGCTACATGTATAATTTCATATATACACAAATATATTTGATGGGAAAAATAAAGTTGTATGTCACAAAATTGCTTTATGTGTAGTAGGATATCAAATGAATAATCTGTCTTTTTGATTATTTGCATTTTCTACAATGATAAAGCATTTCCAAAAAAATTAAACAATCATAAATTGAAAAAAGGTAAAACATCAAAAACTCTATTATGTGTTAAGATTAAGCATAGTTCACAGATGTAAGTATACCATGATTATAAATAGGTATTTATGCATATATATTACATATAAACATGTATACCAGTAAAGATCACAGAGACAATTTTCTGAATATAGACATAATTTTTTTGTTAAGATTATAAAATATTTCCCTTAGATTAAATCTTACCTTATTTTGACACCTATTCCCTTTGGTTTATTAATGATAAAAATAACATTTAAAATTAAGTAAACTTTGCTTTAAAAGCCCTAGAAGGAATGTACGATTATTCTGCATAAAAGAACTACTTTTTTTAACTTAAAATATCGTATCAAATTGGACAAATCATTTTCTTCTCTGTTCTTCATTGTGAAAGTTGAGGAAACCAGGGCCTGCTTTGACAGTGTACTGTGAAAAGATGCCCCGTTCCTCAAGGAAATATGCTATACTTTAATCCTTACAACCTCTGAGTGTGACCTTATTTAGAAAAAAAGTGTCTTTGAAGATAAAATTAAGTTAAAAAGCTTGGATAATATCATCCCAGATTATCATTTTGGATGTACAAAACTCAATGACAATGTACAAAAGACATAAGGCTATCAGAAGAGAGAGGAAGTGATACAAGTGAAAACCACAAACCAAGGACTGTCTGGAAGCACTTGGAGCTGGGAACAAGCAAGGAGGGGAACTGACCCCACAACCTCTGAAGAAAGTACAATTTTCTGACACCTTGAATTCAGACTCTTGGCTTCAAGTACTTTGAGAGAATAAATTTTTGTTGTTTTAAGCCATACAGGTTGCAGTAAATTTTTATAGCATCCCAGGGAATCTATAGAAAGTGGTTATACAACGTGAAGTGAATGAATCACTCTGTAAAATAAAGTAGCAAGAATATCGGATGTCTTTTCTGATAACTGGCATCATGCTTGGGGAGGGGCATTGTATGGAGGGAAAAGAAAGATATGCAAAACAAAAATTAGGACAAAAATAATCCAGAACAAATTGTCAAGAATATATATATACACACACACACACGCACATATATTCTTTAAGTAGATATAAAGATATATAGATATATATTCTATATTCTCTATAGATATATATGTGTATGCATAGGTAGATCTATCTATAGATAGATATATAGATATATTCTGTTTTATATATATATATATGTATATTATATATATATATATATATATATATATATATATATATATTCTTTATATAAATATAAAGAACGGTGTTTTAGGGATTGAATGACCAAGGTTGTGTTATATGACTATGGAATGACAAGATGGGGAAGAGAAGTTACTTTAGAGAAAGTGGAAAAAGGAGAAGGATTCCAAAATTCAGCACTAATACAGGCTTACTAGTGAGTGGTGGGCAGAAAATACAAAACCCCCAAAATCATCAGATATTAAGAAGGGGCAGGAATCTTGTCTAATATATGTGATAGGTACAAACAATTACTTAGATAGGTGTACAGGAAGTGTTTATTTTGTAACATATTTATTTTGGTTCATTTACTAAATTATTAACTCTAATGGATTTTTGATTTATCATCTTTAATTCTCCATTTTTATTAATACTATTTAAAAGTAATTTTGCTTCTGTTTTATAATTTTAAGGAAAAATGACTAGAGATAGCTGGACGCTAAAGGATTCAGAATTACATGGAGAAAAAAAAAGTTCTGAATTACAGAAAAACAGGTCATCTTAACTCAGAGTTAAATTCTAAGTTTTTAAATTCAGCCATGTAAGGTCATATCTGACTTCTTTTATTTTTCTTCTCTCCCATCTCCCATAACTTTTATATTATTAAATAAAATTCTCCTACTATGGTATATAGTAGAAATCATCAAATTAAATCAGGGTCAGCACCAACAACTTGCTAATTACACTCCCAGTGTTGTTAGTATGAACAAACTATGAAAATAGAGATTATGAGGAGTCAAAGAGGGGGCATATAACAAACCATCAGTCTTTAGGCATTCACCGGTGGCACAGCAAATTAAAGCACATAACTATAAGCTAGCCTCAGCCACTTCAGTACAAGTTCCATCCCTGGCCTGGGAGTTGATCCACATGGAGCAACAGGCCTCTCCTGACCTGCCCATTGCTCTCCTCAGCAGTGTACTTCATCAATCTGCCTGTTCTGCTCCCCACTCTGTCTTTGGTGAATCCTCTCACTGCCCTCGCAACTCTGGCCTGTACACCCCAGTTCTATATGCATAAATAAATAAAATCTTTAAAAAAAATCAGTCTTAAAAGATCAAAGGGGAAGACAAGATGAAAAAGGATAAATGCAAGCAGAAGACAGAAGGGAAATAACAGAAACTTGTGGAAATGGGATTAAAATGTAAAAAGATTTGGCCCTCCCTGGTGGCGCAGCGGGTTAAAGCACAGCGCTGAGAATCTAAGGCCGCTTCCGCATGAGTTCGATTCCCGCCTGCTCTGGAGGTGACCACATGGTGTGGCAGACCTCTCCTGACCCACCCGCTGCTCCCCTCAGCAGTGTACTTCGTCGATCTGCCTGTTCTGCTCCCCACTCTGTCCCTGGTGAATCCTCTCACCCTCCACATCTCTGGCCTGTACCCCAGTTCTGTATGCACGAATAAATAAATCTTAAAAAAAAAAAATGTAAAAAGATTTAGGCAGGAAGTAGTAATAAAATGTAAAATCAAATTAACAGTGAGTTTAGGAAAGGTAGGGAAAGGGTAGAGTTTGACAGGAAAAAAAAGAATGGAAGGAAGAAAGCAAGCTTTGAGTATAGAACAATAAAGCATTGTAATAAAGTAATTTACATTAAACAAGAATATTTTGAGAGTCGCTTCAACTTTCTGGGTTCTAATGAGACGTGTGGTCAATTTAAAGTTTGATTTAAGTAGTAATTTCCAAAGAGCATAAAGTTTTGGACCCAATCAGGACTTAATACAATTTGAAAAGTTAGATACTTTTGAAAAAATGCCTTAATTCTCTTATGACATTTGTTTTTGGTTATAGAGCCTATTGTCTACCAAATGACTCCATTACAAATATTCTTTTAGATATTTTTAAAATATTTTTAAATATTTAAATATTTAAAAAATATTCTTTTAGACATTTTTTTTTAAAGATTTATTTACTTGTGCATACAGAACTGGGGTACAGGCCAGAGGTTCAGGGGCGGTGAGAGGATTCACCAGAGACAGAGTGGGGAGTAGAACAGGCAGATCAACAAGTACACTGCTGAGGGGAGCAGCAGGCAGATCAGGAGAGGTCTGCTGAGCCATGTGGGTCACCTCTAGGGCAGGCGGGGATCGAACTCACACAGAAGTGGCTTTTGCTTCCTAGTACTGTGTTTTTAACCCACTGCGCCAGCAGCGAGTGCTCACCTAAAAAATTTTATTCATTTCCCAAAGTGACTATTCATTCTTAGGGCGTATCCTAGAAGATTCCAGCTCAGGTTTTGTGAAGGGCTGATGATGAAACCGCATTTTATTGCTTGTATTTTGAATAAATAATCAGCCTTTTCTAGTTTCAACATTAACTTCTTTATTTATGTGAATTAATATAAGCTTTGTTTGAAAAACAAGCTATACCATGTTATAAAATTTGAAAAATATGATTTTAGAAAACTTAGGCATCCATTTTAGTTTTATAGGAAAGAAGTTCTTTTGAAAAAGATGAGATATGAAGGTGATGAATATGTAATAATGTTTTCATACACTTACCAATTTAATGTGTTTGCATAAATATTTAATACATCAATCTTCAAGAAGAACATGTTATGCATTTCAATGTATCTTTTCTTTTTCATTAGGTTGGCCTATTTCTAAAGTCCCCAGAGAAAATTTTATTATTTGGTGGGCATGACCAATACAGTGATGAAATCGCCTTGTTTTATCAGTATATAAGTAATGTGATTTTCATTTAAACTCTTCAAAAATATGCATATATAAATGCATACACATCTATATGCATACATAAATGATATATGATAAACTGCTTTTGCTAATTTATATTATAAAAATATATGACGTATAATACTACTAATGAAGCAAATATGTTAAAATTATTTCAAATTTTAGTTCAAAGCAGGCAGGGCTTTGGTAGTTAATAACATTAAATTTTGTCTGAGTTTGGGGCCTGTACATAAAAATATGAGCTTTTTTCATGAAATTATATCATTATATTAGTTAAATTATTTTCTTTTTAAGGTTCTGTTAAGCACAATTTCTCATTAAACTGATCTCTTTATATCTCATTCAAATCAGTCACTAATATGTGGAATACAGAGAAGCCAAACTAAGGGTCAGATAAGGACAAGATTGAAAACTAATTCTTGAAAACTGACTATAAACCTGAAGCATACAGAGAGGAGACAAATAAGGAACCGGCAAGGACAAGTACACCAGACAATGATGGTTGACTATGGATGATTTTGATAGTAGGTGCACTATTACCTCATGCAACACCACAGTGGCAATTACCTCAATTAAATAAAATTAATTAATATTAAAAAGTAGTTACAGGGCCCTCCATGGTAGTACAGCGGAGTTAAAGCACAGCACTGAGAAGCTAAAGCCACTTCAGCATGGAGATCTATCCCCGCCCTAGAGGTCATCCACATGGCATAGTAGATCTCTCGTTACATGCCCACTGCTCCCCTCAGTAGTGTATTTCTTCAATCTGTCTGTTCTGCTCCCCGCTCTGTCTCTGGTGAATCTTCTCACCACCCCTACACCCCTACACCTCTGGCCTGTACTCTAGCTCTGTATGCATAGATAACTATATCTTAAAAAAAGAAAAAAGGTAGTTATAATTATTCAATTGTTTTTCAATATACCTACTTAATTATTCAATTACTTTTCAATATACCTACTTAAAAGGTAGGTGTGTGTGTGTGTGTGTGTGTGTATTACTCTATAGATACTTTACTCAATAATACCTTGTATATGTTAATTTATATCTTGTCATGTGTCCTTGAGGTTTAGTTTACACATATCTGCATGTATCATAAGACCATTCTCTTTATCCCGAATGCTGTTTTTACTTTTCTACATGCATCTTCTACCAGTACATAATCTTTTCAAGCAATACTTAAAATGTTTGTAGAATAAAACCAGACAAGATGTCAATTACTGAGAATCTGCCACCACTTAAGAGAATCTGCCATCAATTTAAGTGGTGGCCCTTGCTCAGCTTTCAACTTCCCTGCAAGTCCTACAGTGAGATGTAGCTGATCCTCCCAAAATCCTGCAGAGGCAGATGAGTATGACTCTCCGCCCCAAGGAAACCACAGGGCTATAGAATAGAGTAGGTGTGCTTTCTCCTTCAACAGAGAAATACTTGGGAGATAGTTGCTTTATAAACATTAAGACTCATTTTCCTCAGAATCTCCTTGCAAAGGATTTAACAGCTGTAAAATTTGAAGACATGAGCAGTTCAAATGTAGGAGACAGAAATTTTGTCTAACTTTTCTCTCTCTCTCTCTTTCTCTCTTTTCCTGGGTTGTACCTTTTCCTTTCCCCTTTGTAAATAAACCCATTATTGACACTTTTTGTGTGTGCCTGCAGTACAACTGAATTTTAAGCACACTGGTGAAGGCCCACAGACAGGCAAACCAGTTCACATTGGGTTGCCCGTAACAAACAGATATAAAATAAATTAATTAGAGGAAAACAATAAGTTTCAAAAGAAAAAAAAAGACCAGTTTCATAACTTGCTATTTACAGGATTGAATAACAAAATGAATTTCTAGTAGGTAACATAGATCAAGACTGGACAGGTTTAACTTTAATGTGCAGGTTTAGTAAAACTCTAGGCATCTGCTCTTGAGTTTATGTTATCAAATAATAATTTCCTTTTCATTTACATTCTGAGAACTTTCATTTCCTAGCATTTTAATCAACAAATGCTTCATATGCAGTTAGGAAAAGAAAATACTTCTATTAATTAAAGCTATACAACATCTACTATTGACAGATTTTCTATTGAGATGTCTAAGACACCTAAACCTCTTTCATAAGATGAATTTGGAATGTATGTATGTATTTGTGAATAGTGAGGTAGTTCTGTTTTTGAACTTTATGAGTAATTGAATGCTGAGACAGGTTAGGTAAAATTCATCAATATTATATCTCAAAAAAAGAAAAATTCCAGATGATTTTACTCATAAAGGACTATATAGAATTAAAACAAGAGAATGGATAAAACTAGACTAAAAAAAAAAAAAACCCTAAAGTACTTGCCTTGTAGATTAAGACAACTAGAGGGGTTGGATAGGAGTGAGGGAAAAATGGGGAGAAAGCCCAATGGACTATGATGGAAACTATGGTTAATGGTGAATTTGGTGTGGTATCATACATATAAAGAGGTATAAACCTCTACCTCTAAATCATATACAATATTGTAAACCAACGCTATTTCAGTAAAAAAGGATACAGTGAAATAATATACCCCACTATTTATACAAATATTCATGACTTTTTCTGAAAATGATCAGATGCTTAATATTTTATACATTTTTGGTCTAGGAATGTCTGTTGTAACTATTCAATTTATTTATTCAAAATAAACAACCCCATCAAAAAGTGGGCAGAAGGACTAAAAAGACACTTCTCGGAGAGGAAGTGCAGACAGCCAACAAGCATATGAAAAAATGTTCAACATCATTTGTAATAAAGGAGATGCAAATTGAAACCACAATGAGATACCTACGCACACTAGCAAAAATAGCACATCTTAAAATAACTAGCAACAACAAATGTTGGCGAGGAGGTGGAGAAAAAAGGAACTCTCCTGCACTGCTGGTGGGAATGCAAACTAGCACAACCGCTATGGAAAACTGCTAAAAATGGTGCTTCCATAGGATCCAGCAATCCCACTCCTAGGTGTCTACCCAAAAGACACAAAAACACTGATTGAAAAAGACACCTGCATCATGATGCTTATTGCTGCTTTATTTACAATTGGAAAGACATGGAATCAACCAAATCTCCATCCAGTAGATGACTGGATTAAAAGAGGTGGTACTTATACACAATGAAATATTACTCAGCGATCAAAAAAAGACAAACTCGTGGCTTTTGCAGCAACATGGATGGAGCTGCAAGGGATCATGCTTAGTGAAATAAGCCAAAGGAAAAAAATACTGGATAGTTTCACTCATAGTAGAAACATAAAAGATCAAGAGGGAGGTAATAATAATAATGAACAACTATATACCAGAGACATTTTATGGAGGTGGAGTGGGGAATGGGATCAAAAATTGAGGGAAGTGCATGGGACTATGGTGATGGCACATGGGTGAATTGGTGATTGGAAGTCAACTGAGATTAGAGTTGAGATGTTAAAAGGGCACAAAATGATGCAAAAAATGAAATATTATGATTAAAAATTAAATATTATGATGAAAAAAGATTTACTTATTTGTTTGTTTGTTTGTTTATGCATAGAAGAACTGGGGTATCGGCCAGAGATGCAGAGGTGAGAGGATTCACCATAGACTAGAATGGGGAGCAGAATAGGTGGACCTACTGAAATAATACTAAGGTGAATGGCAGACAAAGACAGAGAAGTTCTACTGTGCCATGTGGGTTAGCTCCCTGAATGGGGATCAAACTCAGGCCACCCAGGTGATAATCTGAGACTTAATTCCTAAGACACCAGGGAGACCCTCAACTATGTCATAAGGTGAAAACAACATAGGTATACCATGTTCTAATAAAACCCTATTTACAAAGGTAGCCAAAAGACCAAAGTCTGTCCATGGGTCATTATTTCACAAATCCCTTAATTTGAAGCTCTTCAAAATATAAAAATTTACATTATGATTCCTCATGGGGTCACTGTGAAATTTAATATTCCTTTTCTACCCTCTTTCTTTCTCTTCTTTACTATTACTTTCTGTATTAAGACATCAACTCAGGGATCTAGGTGGACAATGGGAATAATTACCCCAGAGAATAAAATTATTTTTTCACTAACATTATTTAAATTGACAGTTAATGCTGATAATAAAAGCAAATTGACTTTTACTTGGTTTTATTTTTGCACTGAAATTCTCAATCATCTTTATTGCCCATAGTACCCATACCCCAAATAGACCTTTCCTGTGCTCACTCTCCATAATTTAGCATTGCTTTTTTGTATCTTAAGCAGAAAATATTTTAGTATTGGAAATTTTTTGAATTAGAAAATATTCTTAACTACTGTCTAAATCAATTGGATTTAAATGTACCAGAACTTACTTAATATATCCTACATTAATGTTTCTTTGAGCTACTTGTGTTCCCCAGTACAACTAATCTTTACTGAACATATTTGAATACTCATCTTCACCCACTTTTGGGGAGTTGTGCTTGTTAGGATAAATTCTACAAACTGAAATGATGCACACTGAAGCTTTTAATATATAGTGCCATGCTGCTCTTTATAACTGTGTCAATTTAAACTCTACCCACAAATAAATGTCTTTTCCCCATACTCATAATTAAGATCAATAGTTTTATTTTTTTGCCAACTTATTAACTAAATAACTCAAACTGCTATTTAATTATTTTTCAATTTGCATTTCTTCTCACAAATTATAGTTATTTCCTCTGAAAATTCTCTTGAAGATATAATGGTGTGTAGTTTGGATTCAGATGGAAGAAATGTCAACAAAGTTAGTCTTATATACACTTGAGTAAAATTTAATATATCCCAGAACAGTGTGAAAATGTACATTTATTAAGCTGAATCTCTATTTCTAAAATTGATTTCTCAGTGTCTTTAGTTTAATGTGTTAGATATTTCTGATTTGTTACGCTTACATATTTCCATAGACTTATTAGTAAATCATTTGTACTTTTGTCAGACAGTATGAATAGCTATACATAGTTCTGTTTGGTGTAGAGTTTCAATCAGTTCACCGTAATTTTATGTTGATACTTTGATACCAAAGATACCATTCTCTCCAGGAAATCATATTTCTCCTCTTTTGCTTAGGAAAGAGGGTGGTATGGGTTCACTCACGCCCACCCATTGTACTTGATAAAAATTAATGTTCTAATCTAATTTTATGGGTATTCATGTTTTTCTCAGATCTATTTTCAATGATTCTATAAAAAATAGGTTGTGAATTTGTGTATATTGTGTATAACTTTTTCTGTATAAAATTTTTGAAGTCTTGAGTTGACTTAAATTTTAAAATACCATCTAAATAAGAAATGTTCATGCACCCTTCCTGCTTTCTGAGAGTGGAGTAGAGCCTTCCTTACCTGTTCTCACTGCTCAGTCCTCTCCAAAGTTGTGAGCTTTACTTGTCTTTTAATTCTACTTCTGTTAAAAAGAGAGGAAGCTATATTTTACTTTTGTAATTGTTATACCTAAAAGGAAAATATCTTATACTAGAAAAAAATATCTACTATATTATATCAACCCAAGCAAAATACGTATGCACAAATATTATACTCTATGTTTCTACCTTGTTATAACCAATTGATTTTCAATGTTCTTAGCTAAACTTACATGCTCTACTTATTCCATGAAAACCTTCTACACAAAGAAACTTAATGAGCAATTATCCCTTTTCTGTCTTTCTTGTAATGTATACAATAATGGTGAATGATGCAGCTCATGGGGGTGGCTACATGTAGGGGAAAAACAGTTTCAAGAAAAATCACTTTACCACCCTCTCAATTTATAAACCTAAAACTACTTTAAAAACACTCTTTTAAATCATTGCTCTAAGGAAAAAAGGTCCAAATAAAAAATATGGAAGACAAATACAATAGGAACAATTCCAATATGTTTCCTAAATGGCCCTAAAATTTCTGACTAACACATAATCTCCTGTGTTGAAAATAATTAAGACTATTTTATATTAGACTCTTCTGTGATTAGTTTGTGCTTCTTAGTACACCTGACCTTTAAGAAGGAGATTAAACTCAGTGGACCTGACCTAGTTAGAAAAAGCCAATTTCTGAAAAAAATTTCAAGTTTTGGACAAGAATTTGATATGCAGAAAGCTCTCCAATTCTGGCTTTCAAGAAGAAGGGAGGGGATCATATGGCATGGACCTGAGGGCATTCTCTAAGAAATCAGAGCAACTCTCATATACATTCACCAAGGAACTGAATTTTCCAACCTCTTAAATCAGTGTGGAGGGAAACCCTGAGTTTCAGATGCAAACAGCAAGCTGAGAACTCAGACTATACCTGGGATGATGAATTGTAGAACTGTAAGTTCATCAAATGCTATTATTTTGAGACATTATGCCCAGCAATAAAAAAAACTAATACAACAAGCATATGAGCTATAATCAATATGATTCATTTAAATTCACACAGAAAAAGAAAATTATTTGTCTAATTAGGTTTAAAGAAATATTTTCTGCTGGAAAGAAATATATCTAAAATAAAATACTTCAAAAATGTTAAAGATATAACAATTAATAAAATTTTGCAAAATTAAAAAAAATAGAATATTAATGCAGTAGATTGAAAAAAAAAGTAGGCAAAAATGGTTGTTTATATTGACTACAGCCTTATAAGCTCCCATATAGCTATAACATAGCTATAACTTCTCTGTGTCTGTAACATAAAATACATTAAGTGAAACATTAAAAAGCACAAGAAGGATCTAACAAAGTTTTCTGTGAGAGATGTTAACATACCTTTGTGAAGTTTAGATGCAGCTCCCAAAGTTTGTATGTTTAAGGGAGCATGGGGTTGGTGACAGAAGAGCAGATGAGAAACAGCATGAATGGGATTATTGCTGAAAACTTATTTTATTTCAATTTTGCCCTTACTTCAAGGACAACCTTGGAGAGAAAGCAGGAAGGAATATCAATTTCCTGTTCTTTTTCCTACATTTGACTAAAATACAGTAAAACTGAGTATTTAAACTATCCTCAGAATCTTACATTATACGATTTATTTTTTTATTTTCTTTATCCTGATATATATTTATAGTTATATCAGAATGTAAGTACATGTTATTGACAAACTATTAAATGAAAAGTACATACATTGTAATCACTATAGATCTGAAACTATCTGTGATATTTAGTTGCTGTGGGCCAGATATATTTTCATGTAAATTTTGATTGTTCAACTGAATTAACTACTTTATATCTTAACTCTTAACTAGAATACAAACTCACAGTGTAGCATGAGGCTGTGGTCCTCATACTGGATTGGGTACAGATACACCAGAGGGCACAAAAAGATACTCCAAAGGGTTAAAGTTGACACAACATATAGATGCATTTTAGGTCTCTAGCTTCTATAGGGACTCATTTTCCAACTCACCCTCTTCATAAAATATTTACCTCTCTTATTGAAGAAATGATTATCTCTTGCTATCCAGACTCCACTGCTATGAAGTGGATTCATAGCCAGTAAAATCATCAATGGCATCAAATAAAGGGTTACCGTGTTTGAAAATTTAGTATTACTGTTGACAAAGTGAATGATAGACAACAACTTATTTTGAAAGTCAGTAAGATTCAGTTTCTTCACTTTGAATACAACTAAAGGAAAATCAAACAAATCAATAACATATCATTAAAAATAATGTTGTGAACTTTGGCATCTGTCCACAAAACTTTCAAAGGAATTCATTAAGATTGATATTTCCAATGCCATTTACTTAAACATGTGAAAGGAATTCTTCATTGTCACATTCATTAAAAAAATAGATGTGATTAAATTCTGTCTTAATTCTAATAAACTTTATAATGTTCATCCATAGATATAATGGAAAGTTTCATCTCCCTCATTTAGAAATATATCCACAATAAATTTTATTTTTCATGTTTAATAATCAGTTTCCTAATATGATTATATTGTTTTGATTACACAAAAACTAATAAAATAATATCAATTACTTATGAAACTATGTCAGTACTAAGAAACATAATTATAGGACATTTAAAAAATTAATTTTGAATTACATATATATTTTATTATAGAGAAGTATACTAGAGTGGCCAGTGAAATATATAAAACACAAAAAAATCACATTATGATTTATGAAAGGTACAAAATGAAACTCATAAAAACAGGGAAAAGAGTATTCGGTTATTTCCTACATTTAGGGGGCAAAGAAAGATGGCAACGGAGTGAAGATGTGGGGTTCACTTCCTCCACATAAAGTAATCAGCAGAACAAAGCCCAAAATTTCTGAAAGTAAAGCAGAAAATTGAAGCATATATTAGGAATGTCAGGAGAAGCTGTGGAGTTAAATATTTAGAAATATATTTTCCATAACTATATCTAACTATAATTCAGTCTTACTGTACAATTTATAACATGTTTATTTCATTTATTTATGAAAGCTGCATGCATCTAAGAGATGAACTCTTGCCATTTGCAACAACAGGAATGGAACTGGAGATAATGAAAAGTTAAACAGAACTAAGCAAAATGAACCCCAGAAAGATAAAGCGTTGAGCTTCCTAGAGGTGGAAGGAGGTTTGGGGTGGAAATGAAGATGGGAGGGACCACATGGTTTCTAGTGAAGGAATGTGGGTGGTGGAAGTAGAATGATAACGTACATCTAATGAGGTGTGAACCTATATCATAAATCATATACATCAAAAGGGAAAAAAAATCCTAAAAACAGAGATTATATTTACATAATTCTGAAAAATAGATGATTGTGAGCATCACCTCACTGTAATATTTAAGTTGGACCCTTTAAGAGTGAAATGGAGATAAGTCTTTAAATGAAAACATTCATAATATGTTAAATTGTATTCTTATGACCACTTAACATTCCAATTAAAACTTTAACTATTTAGTTTATCACGAGGATGACCTTATTTTCTTTAATTCATCAAAAGATATATGAGCAAATGCTTTGCATTTTGGGCATTTATGGGGTCTAGTAATTTTTGTATTACCTTATAACCAAAAGACTATTAGTCAGCTCTATGAGAGGACAAATACCTCTTTGAACATTGCTGAGAATAAATATAACACCAATAACTGACTAACCCAGTAAGTGGTACTAAGAGCTTTCTCATCTCTTCCCCTATAGGAACAGAGAACCTACTCTATTTCCTATTTAGTAAATGTATGATTTGATTTCAAGTTATCAGCATTAACCATAGCATCCACAAAAAATGTTTCTTGTCATGACAAAGAAAATTTTGTCTCTAAGCAACATTAGAAGGCATGGGCATCTACAAAACAGACTACTTTTTTCATTTAACTAGTTTACATACCACATCAAGATGAACTGAATTATTATACTTATGTTACTATGTATATAATCCATGTATTATAAAACATGCTTGGCATTGAAAAAAAAAAGTCAAGTTCTATAAGGACACAGGGATGTTTTTCAGCTAATGCCAGACTTACCCTGTAAAATGGCCCATGAGAACACCTATTTCCCAGAGTATGTATATTCTATTTTTCCAAGTGAAGGTTTCACTTGAGAATATTTTGTTTGATATTAATGTATAGTCAAAATGATCAACAGCTCTTTGTATCTTGCAAACTACAAAATTAGAGTTTGTCTGATAACAACCAAGTATCAGTGATTTTTTAAATAGATATAAGCAAAATAAGATTGAATCTTTTATCACAACACTGGATAAAATTTTGTAAGAAACATGGATAAAATTTTGGAGTTGGGGTTTTAGTAGACTTCCAAACCCGTGGATGGCAGCAAGAGGCAGATTCTTGCTTCTTTCAAAATTAACCTTCAATTTAGGAGGAAGAATAAAAAAATGAGTAATCCTCAGGAGTGAATTGTAGGAGTCATGTCTATGGCAATAAGATTTCTTTATTAACAGTGACAGGTCTACCCAATAAAGGTTTTGGTCATAACTATCAACTACAACCTATTAACTTCTGTAAATTAAAGTCCTCTGTGAACTAATCAATCTAAAACATAACCTCAGAAAATGGTTCACAAATTAGATATTTGATTCATCATGACAGCTTAGTGTTCTGGGTCTGTTCTTGACTTTCATTTACAAAATCCTTAAATCTTTATGGTTATACAGACTCATGGACAAAAGGAAGAACAGATTTCATTAGCTTAAGCAGATAAAAGACAAAACTGTTCTTACTAACTTCAAACAGAAGATAACATTTAAAAAATCACCACTTTGAAACTAATGCATACAAGTGAAATTGGACTAAAACTGAAGTTAAATATTGGAAGTAATTTTTTCTTGTTAAATCTATTATAATTCAATCTTAGTGTGCAACCTGTAATATGTGTAATTCATTTATTTACACACATTTTAGTATCTTAATTATCCTTTTTCCTAAGGAGTTCTTATAAGAAGTAATTGAGCATACAAACTATAAACTTTTTTAAGGCAGTGTTTTAAAGTTAAGTTTGGACAATGCTGACAGTAAACTGAATCAGTTAGTATTAGCAAAATGTTTATGCCCCCAAATTCAACAACTTTCATATTTATGAAATAAAATGTTAGAATATAAAGTTAGCCTTGACTATATGTACATTATTCTAATTACAACACTAATTTATAAACAATACATGCTGAGGTTCTGACAGTGAATTTGTGATGAAATATAAAGTACAAATTTTAATTATGCACAGTTCTAATACAGTGAGCACTACAGCATTTCTGTCATCTTTGAAATGGTAACATAACAAAAAAAATTTGAAATATGAGCATGAAGGTAATGAGATCAATAAATGTCAGCTAGAAAAAGTAATCACAGCTCCTGAGACTCACTGACCTTTCTTCAAATTCCAAAAATAATAGAGTAGCTTGGGATGAGGAATTCTTTAACAATGAGAAACTGATACAATTATGAGAAGAAAGAGAAGCAGAGATTGCCCTCTGACATCAAAAACATTGCCTATGAAGGTAATTTTGACAAAATAATTTATTCCCTTGATTTTTCTTCTAAGGTCACCACCAACATAGATCACAAATCTTTGGTCTTCACAGAAACAAAATTCTCACTGAAGTCTTCTGAACAATGAAAAATCTGCTCTGTAAACTTTCAGATTGCTTCATAATGTTTTATATCCTAATAGAGATTAATCAAATAACTGGTTAATTTAGATACCCATAGTCAAAAACATTTATGTTGATATTTGTAAAATATGTCAATCAGTATCTAGAAAAATTCAATTTTGGGGTGTTTGAAGAAAAAACATCTTTGGAAAGATGCAATCATTATGAAATATTCAGCATTATAATATAAAATGTAATGCTTATAAAACTCAAGATTTTAAAATTCCACAAAATTTTAGCAAATCTTGCAAAGTGAGTATAACATAGCTACACTTCCATTATCCAAGTTTTTATGAAGTCAGGATGGAACAGAATGAAGTAAGGTATTTATTTTTTTAAGTTTTCATAAATTATGGCATTTATGCTGAAAGCAGACTGAAGTTGGGCACTATAAAAGTCAGAAAATTTCAAAAGACAACTAACAATCTTTCTACCCTAGGAGATCAGAGAAAAGTTCAAAAAAAAAAAAAAACAGATATGAGGAAGTAAAGGTGAAATAATCAAGGAAACTGAAAATCTGAGATGTGAGCCAAAATTCTGCTTACATGCATGCAGAATGTTCATATATTTGGCCATTCCCTGAACTGGAAAACCTCAAATCAGTAAAGATACAAATAAATAGGCTTTTAACCAAGAGGTAGATTTCATAACTTGACTCCACTGTGATTAGTTACTAAAACAAATTGTCAACATACTTCTGAGAAATATAACAAAATCTAGACACTCCACAAAATTTATGGTGGCTGACAACAAAAAATATTTGATTGATGAAGAATCAGGTAAATATAATTAAAATGAGGGGATGAAAGTCAGGAAAGAAAACATTTTGGCAAGAACCATCCCAAGAACAAGACCCAACTATATGTTATCTATGAAAGTAACACTGATATAAAAACATAGATAATTTGAAGATAAAGAAATGGAAAAAATCATGCCAATCAAATAAAAAAAAACAAAAGATAGCTGGTGAGGCTATATTAACATTGGACAAAATAGAGTACAGGATAGAATATTACCAAATAGCAAGTCACATTTCACTACAAGCGAAGGACAAATTCATCATTTATTACCATGTTTGAGCCTAATAATAGACTTCAAAATACATAAATCCAAAAATGATAAAATATATCCAAATTTTACAAAATGATATATTATTAAATTGGAAGTTGAGATACCTAAGTACAACCATTTACCAGCTGATGGATCATAAGTATTTCATATTATTTCTCTGAAAATGTATTTGTTCATCTGAGTGATGATAACATTGCCTATCACTAAGATTTTTGGATAACTGAAAATAATAATAGTGAGAATCCAAGAATACCATCTAGTAATTTCTAGAACATAAGAAATCCTTACCACATTTTTTTAATTGGAAATATTTTCTATTATAACCAGTGCCTAAATCAAGGTGAGTAGTCAACAAACAGCATGCAGCATGTTAAGTAGCAACACTACAGAAACATTTCTGTTGGACCAAAGAGATAGGCAATCATTAATAATATTATTCTATAAGCAACCAGTCCTTTATCTCTTAGTTGAAAACCTAATGCAAGGAAACACAGGATGAAAAAAAGTATTGTTATTACAAAACATGATACAACAAAACAAAATCAAACAGGCTATTATAAACCGGAGTTATGCTACAGGAATAGGGGGGAGAGAGAGGGATCGGAAAGAGGGAGGGACGAAGATAGGGGACTGTGGTGATAATGCATGGATGAATTGGGGGAGGGGGAAGTAAATTTGTTTTTAAATTTTAACAATGTAAATATATATATATATATATTAAAGAATGGAACTTTTCCCAAGAAAAATTATCTTACAAGTCCCATCTGTCTATCAGAAGTTAATGAAAGAACATACATTCAAGTAAAAGATGGAAATCATTGATAAAAACAGGAAAATCATCATAGACATTACCTGTGATATAGTATCTGGACACAACTTTGAGTATATGTTAACACAAAAAATGAAAATATTTGTCAACTGAAAATATAAATAATGACCATCACATTAATTAAATGTAGTACAAGTATGGCATGTACAATTGTAAATGTGAAAGAAGGAGAGAATAATACAAGGAGAAACACCTTCGAAAAAGTAATATTTACTACCCTGGAAGTACCTAAAATGTACAACAATAATTGGGTACTGAAGTCAGAAAGCTCTCTATATTCACAGCTTATTATATACGCTATTAGATGTATTACTAAGTACTAAAGATTACATGGTTTTGTTACTAAACACAAGTTCATTCTCATGACCATTTTTGTTTCTTAATAAATTCTCAATTTATAAAACTGAGCCTATTATTGATTTATCTGGATCTCTGGCTTGCATTATCCTCTATCTGAAAAAAGTATGATGCTTAGAGTGGTCAAGGACAGATGGTAAATGGAGCATCTGCATAATGCTTCCTTCTTCCTCAAGGTGCTACTTGTGAAATGGATGTTTCTTATACAAGGCAGTATAGTCTTATCTGATATTTCCTACTTGATATGTAGGAAAATGATGAAAATTCAAGATTAATGACAAACACTATCGCTCTCATGCCAATCAAATGTTCCTGGTGTTTGTGGAAATCTAAAAAAATTCAGAAGGCAATCTCTACATTTCTATGAAAAGGATAATTGCATGACATACATGCAACAGAACTCAGGAAAGAAATACATACATCAACCTGTCATACTCTAATTTCTTGATAGGTCAAATTTCATTCTCAGTCATTTGCAAGAGCCAAACATACTATCACCTGTTATGTAAGCATAAAATAATATAAACTTCAGTAATAATTCAGGGTCTAGCAATAACTGTAGGAAATCAAGATCATAATAACTTTTTTTGGTGAATCTTGGTTACTTATTCTTTGGGAAAACTATAATTTGTAATTTCTACCAAAACTATATCATATTTAATTAGTTACTAACAGTAATTTAAAAAATAAAATAATTAATAGCACATAGGTCACTCTTAATGATTTACTTACCAGCAGTTTAAAAAATACATGCTCAGTGAATGGTTACTAGCAAAAGAAAACATTCAGTTGTTTTTCATGTCTGTATTATGTATCTCTCATAAGTCAGCAATTAAAAACTGTCTTTAAAACAATCAATGGATTTAAATCGAATATGCACAGGACGTTGTGATTTTCTACATCAGATATAGATCCAAAATTTCAAAATCAATTCCCTTAGAGATACTCATGTAAGTTAAAAAAAGCACCATAGTTCCATTAACCTGCTGAGTCATGAATTAAAGACTACCACCCTAAATGTGTTAAATGGAAAAACTGTTTGGGCCTTTGAGCCTAAAATTAAGTCTGTTAGAAAATTTTGTAAAAGTGACACTAATTACTACATTGATTGCCAAGACCATATATTGAGTATAAATATTAGGGAAGACTCTGTCCTATGTGATAAGAATGTTCAATAGAAAGAAAAGGGCTGAATTTCAAGACACTTACAGCACATTAGCAGACTTACAAGTGGTACATTCAGTGGGAGCATTTCTATAAGGAACAGCATAGTATAGCAATAAATAAATCCTACAGAGTTTTTATAATTGACATTTACAATACAAAGGAACAAAATGGAATAAGTTTAAACAACTTGTACAATTTCACACAGCAAGGCAGCTATGAAAATGAAACTGAGCCCATAGAAAGAAAATTCAGAGCTTTCAAATATGTGAAATTTATCTGATGTGGTGTATAGTAGTGGCTTCATACCGAGCTGCCATTTTGTTCATATTGTGGGACAGTTAAAAAAAAAAATACTCAATGAATGTATTCCAGCTTTTGGATTTTCTTTAGAACATAACCACTGGAAATGTGTATTTCAGCAGTAAATATGACACTTTTCTCCCATATATAAACTGTTTTTGTTGATAAAAAAAAAAACATACACTATCACCATATGTAAGTCCTTAAATGGAGGAAAATGCACATATTTTTCTTTGATGCTTTAGTTCAAGTAGCAATAGGCATATAATTACTTAAAAAATTGCTGGCTCTCCACATTTTCCACTAAGTGTTCTCTTAAAATTTTCTTGGAAAAAACTCTATACAGAGTTTTATATTTCAAAAAAGGGAATTATTTCTTTTGTGAAATTCAACAGTTTTTTTGCCTATAATAAAAATGGTCAAAGCATTTAGATTTAGAGGTGAATTATGATACGCTGACATTCTAAATTTACTTTTAATCTTGTTTCAATTTACTACATTTTGAAAATAGGTTGATTAATCTGGAAAATAGAAACAAAAAAAAAAGCTTTCTTATTATAATACCAGCATTGTATTTAATTAGTCAACTATTTTAGACTTGAATAACAAACTTTAAGCTCCATTTTCCACTTGCATAGTTACTATATGCTAGTCACTGGGACATCTCAGTAGCACCTTCTTAAATTAACACCTTCATGAAAAATTTTAGCAAATTTTATCCTACTTGAAACTCTCCTGCACTGCTGGTGGGAATGCAACTAGTACAACCACTATGGAAAACTGTCTGGAGGTTCCTCAAGCTGCTAAACATGGAGCTTCCCTATGACCCAGCAATCCCACTCCTAGGTATCTATCCAAAAGACACAAAAACACTGATTGAAAAAGATACTTGTACCCCCATGTTTATTGCTGCTCTATTTACAATTGGAAAAACATGGAAGCAGCCCAAATGCCCAAAGGTAGATGACTGGATTAGAAAGATGTGGTACATATATACAATGGAATATTACTCAGCAACCAAAAAAGAGAAACACATGTCTTTTGCAGCAACTTGGATGGAGCTGGAAAAGATCATGCTTAGTGAGATAAGCCAGAAAGAGAAAGAAAAATACCGGATGGTTTCACTCATAGCAGGAGTATAATGGACCAGGCGAGAAAATAACAAAAATAATGAACAACCATATACCAGAGACATTCTGTGCGGGCGGAGTGGGGAATGGGATCAAAAATGGGGGGTGGGGGGGAAGGGAGGGAAATGCACAGGACTATGGTGGTGGCATAGGGGTGATTTGGTGATGGGAAACCCGCGGGGATTACAATCGAGATGGAAAAAAAAATTTTGCAAATTGTTTTAAAATTAACTTTTTTATTAAAAAAAAAAATATCCTACTTGATTATAGCAAATTATGGGGATATATGCATGCAAAGAAAAACAATGCATGAATTTAAAGTTAAAATCATATTGATACAGGTACATAATAGAAGCATGCATTTGTTTTGGACTTAGGACTGTCCATTTAAATTATCTTAATTACCTGCAATTGTTTATTTATATATTTTATAATTTCCATATTGAATATGTAAAACAATTTTTAATTGTAATTGAGTTGCTATCATTACTATACCTAGAGAAGACAGAAATATATACAGCATTTTGTGAACCATTAGTAAAGTGAAGAAATCAAAACATAACAGATTGATGCATTTCATTGTTGTTTGAGTCATTTAGTCAGTATTATTGTAACTATAGAAATGCAATTCATGACTGATCTATAAAATATAAATCTACTTGCTCCTTTCTTACACAAAATTTTGTATTTTATCCATCAAACATTCTTTTCATCATCACTATTCATCCTTAAACAATGCCCCAATTATGCCTCTTTAATATATCTATTAGAAATCCCAATTCCATAATCACAGAAAGCTCTCTCCCAGACATGTTTTATTTGCTCAATGGTCAAGTTGCTCTGAAGTTATCTCCCTAATGTACTCATTCATCTTCATTCTGGGAATACCCTTAATCTCCCTTATACTGGATTTCCTACCTTCTGAATCCCATAAATTATTTTTCGTGCTTTACTCTTTGTACTGTGTGGAATGCATCCTTCAATTGTTTCCAAGAAAAGGAAGAATAAGATATTAGTTTTCTGTATCTTTTTTTGACTGAGATGTCCTATTTTTCTCTTTTATATTTGATGATACAGACATTTCAGTTAGAAAAATTTACCTGAAAATGTTCAAGACCGTGTTCTAACTTTCAGAAGTTCTAAGAAATACAATGTCATTCTGATTTTTAATCTCTGAGGGGAGCATAAATTATTTTTCATTGGAAACATACAATCTCTTCATGGTTCATGTGTTCTCACAAATGAAATAATGAAATATAATAGCAATGGTCTCTTTGGCTTATGACTTACCTACTTTGTCCCTCTCAAATTGCTTATGTACTCAAAGGAGAAGTCAAAGACATTAAACCATGCCTTAAACATCTCATAAACCAAAAAAGAAAAAAGCATAGTCTTGCACAAAATTTTCTATACTGTTGATTTTCTTTAATTTTCAGTGACATGTTCAGAACTCAACATTTGGGGATTTCTCTAATTATCTTTTTATAGTTTCTAACCATTCAAAGACAGGTATCTTTTTTTCAGTTGAACAGTAGCCACTCTAGATGTCATCTTTATTTACCTCATTTATCTTTATCTTTATCTTTATCTTTATTACCTCATAATATCTAAATTATCTAAATTATCTAAATTTTGACAAATACACAAAACTGAAGCTCAAGAGATTAAATAATCTGACCCAAACTCTAAAATCACAAGTTTGCATACAATTTTTTTTAATTCAAATTCTCATGTTTTCCCA